>NC_086103.1:138291291-138376291 GCF_963921235.1 Mobula hypostoma
GCACAGTCAGGTCTGTAGGTGACTCCAGGCCCATTTGGCTTTATTCCTTCATGATCCAAGCCAGTTAAGGGTAGACAGTAAATGCTAGTACTGCAGGCAACGTTCCCATCCCATTAGTGGATAAGTATACGAAAACGCAGAAGTGGTTCATAGTGATTGTTGCAACCTTCTGCAAAGTGAAATCAGAAACCAATGAACTGATGAGCAAATGGAGTACAGTATTCACTAAATATTCTTACTGTAAAAAATGTAAGAATGTATATTTGCTGCATGAGATGTAACTGAATTTTCAATGGCATGTTTTATCTTTGACAACCTAAATTCAAGTGCTGTCAAATATTAATTTAATTCCCCAGTCCTTTTAGTTCCACAGCAATAGCACTGTTCCATACAATTACCTTGTATACATCCAGGATTCCACATTGGTAGTCAAATCTGGTGTACAGCTCATTCAGCATGCTGATCACTTGCATTGGCGTGCACTGTTCGCAAACGGCTGTGAACCCAACAATGTCAGAGAAAAGCATGGTAACATCATCAAATTTTCTTGCCTGCACAGATTTTACTTGCCACAGCTGTTGGGCAACATCACCTGGGAAAATGGAATATAGCAAGTCCACTGTCTTCTTTTTCTCTTCCTCTAAGGCTTGGTGTGCATTCTCAAGGGTTGCTTTCAACTTGTCCATGCGCTTCTTCAGGCCATCCTGGGCTTTGGCTTGCTCACCCAGCAAAATAACATCACGAGTGGCATCATGGATAGGTATGTCTGAAAGATGCAAACCTCGTCCCATTAACTCCTCCAGTTTGTCAACACATGGCGAGCCCAGGAAAAGGACAGAGTTGGACTCAGGTACGTGAATCATTTGTCCTTTTATTTCCATCACCTAAGAAGAACAACAAGGGCTTTTGTCACTGTTCCCATAATGATCCAAACATCTTTACAATTTGCAAATCAATGAAAGCAATAATAAAACGAGTAAATTTGGCACAATGTCATTTAATCCTGATTGGAATACTCCCCTTAGATTATAGTAAGGGCTATCAAAGGATAATGTAGACATCTATGCATTATATCTGATCTTTATTAAATGCAGAAGACTTATATCAACTGCAAAATTTTATATTGATATTGTGGCATTTTTATATTTATAATTTACATTGTCCCAAAATAAACCTGAACTGAGCTCTTTAATATTAGTAACAAAAACTACATGAATTGGATAGGAAAGTGAGGCTAGGTTAATATTTGGATGGACAGGCCAGGTTTGAATCAGCTGGACTGTATGAGGAGAAGAGTAAAGATCATCACTTCAAATCCATCAGAAAGCTCATGGACTACGAGGCACATGTAATCCTTGCCCTTCTGTGCACACCAGAGAGGTGGGCTGCAGTTGGTGCCTCAAAGCAATGGGAAGGCACCACTAAACCAGCTCCACTAGATTGTCAGACTCTATTGGCAGCAAGTCTACCCGATTAGAATCAGCAAGCTCCGATGGGAAGTCCACATTGATCACATGCCCAACCTCAGACTCTTGAAACAGGGCCTCCACTCCAGGTTCCATGAAAGTAAGGAGGAAATGGCTTAAGAAAGTTAAAACACTGTAACATCTCCCTTCTCGCTGTGAAACGGGGACACCTCTTTTTACCTTAATAGGGAGCAAGAGAGCCCGTGGTATGTCGAATAACTGGGTGAACGAGTAGTCTTTGGGGTTCTGCAAGTCTATGTCTTTATTGATGCTTTACTGCATGTTTGAGTGCTCGGTGGGGGAGTGGGGTTGTTGCTTTGCTGCTGCTTGTGCGTAGGAGGGAGATGCTGGGGGGGGCTTTGGGGGTTCTAACATTTAACTGTCATTCATTCTTTGGGGCACTCCTCTGTTTTCATGGATGTTTGCAAAAAAAAAGAATTTCAGAATGTACATTGTATACATTTCTCTGACATTAGATGTACCTATTGAAACCTATTGATCTCCACAGAGCCATGGAAACCCATGGCCCACGTCTGCTGAAGGAGAACAGGAAACATCATGAATGAGTTCATTTGCCAGAAACATATAGAAGTTCAGCATAAAAGCTTTGTAGAGCGCACTAACCCCCTATTTTCCACCTGCCTATGCCCACAACTCCTTCTTGCCTCACCTGTAGCAGAGGCAATGGACTTCACTGAACTCGGGTAGAAGCAAGTCAACCTCAGTCCAAAGGGACTGAAGAAAAAGAATTGGACATGCAATTTCTTCCTTCCCTTCACAAGAGATCTATAGTCTCTGATAATGCCTTAAACATTATCCTTACTTCATATCTTGAGAATAGAACAAAGTTAATTAAATGTAGAACAAGTCAATGAGCTTAATTTTAAGTTCATCCTCAAGGATAGCAGTTCATGATTGAGTAGATTCTTTACTGCAATTCTAATTCACTTAACTTTGATTTTCTCTACTTAGTTTTACATCACATATGTAATAAATAATTTTTCATTATGTAGATATCGATTGATTTATTGTAATCTTTAAAGTTATTTAATAGAGTATATTCTTCCTCATTGCAATGTTCCCACTCTCACCAACTTCCGATCTTCATTGTCAGTAAGCCACTTTGTATTACGACTTTTCACAACTCTTACCAAAATCTGCTTAAAGTGAAACTCTAGTGATACCCAAGCTAATCTTTTCTCTCAGTACCTCCTTGCGCCTTTTGGCGTTCAGTGTTTTTCTGTCCGACTTGCTAGCTCGAAGCTCAACTCAGCACGGACTACCGTGGAAGGAGCCAGCCGGAGTCCAACCCGGGACCTCTAGTTTTGTAGTCCGGGTGCAGATATCGCTATACCACCGGCACAGACAAGGCGGGAAGTATGCAAGTGCGCTGATGTTTTGAAAACCATTGCGCGGACCCATCGCAAATAAAATCTGACACGATGCTTACGACCCCGACTTGATTCGAACACGCAACCTTCTGATCTGGAGTCAGATGCGCTACTGTTGCGCCATGAGGTCTATTTCTTTAAAGATAACACAAAAATTAGCGCATATGTATTAAAATTAAAATCGTGATATTCAGACATAATACCAAAAAGTGTAGCGGTCAGTGCCTTCCTCCTGGAAGCAAGGCAACAGCAGAAATTAGCAATCTTAATCCCATTAGTCTTTGTACAAGAGCAGAACACCTACAACATTGACTTCAGATCGTACTTAGGTATAGGAAGAAAAGAAGGCAAATATTAGACAAGTTTGGACTTTTCTCTAGAAATCTGTATCACGGATTAACAGAGATCTTTCAACAGAATGATCTAGAAAATTTTATATAAAGCCAGAAAATGCTGGAATTGTTCAATAGATCAACTAGAGAGAGCGCAATACTGGATCTCTTGTTAGGGAACGAGACAGGGCAGGTGTCAGAAATGTATGCAGGGGAACACTGTGGATCTAGTGATCAGAATTCCATTAGTTTCAAGGTAATTATGGCAAAAGAAAGGATTGATCCCCGGACAGAGGTTCTAAATTGGAGCAAGGCGAATTTTTATGGCATCAGAAGGAATCCAGCAGTCATGGATTGGGATAGTCTTTTTTCCAGCAACCAGCTGCTTGGTAAGTGCAAGGCTTTTAAAAGTGAAGTACAGTGAGTACAGAATCTGCATGTTCTTGTTAGAATAAAATGCAATGCTAACAAGTTTAGGAAACAATGGTATTGAAGGATATAAAGGCCCTGGCAATGAAAAAGAAGGTGGTACATATCAGGAATAGGCAGTTAGGATCAAAGAAGGTGATTGAGGAGCATAAGAAATACAAGAGAACACGAGAGAGATATCAAGAGAACCAAAGGAGGACTTGAGGTTGCTCAGATAGACAAGGTGAAAGAGAATCCCATGCATTTCTATAGCTACATTAAGAGCAAATGAGAAGCAAGAGACAAAATTGGTCCTCTTGAAAATCAGTGATTATAAATACACGGAGTCAAAAGAGAAGGGGGAGATCTTAAATGAAAATGTTTGCATTCACATTTACTCTGGAGACAGACACAGACACCATAGAACTGAGGCAAAAGAGTAGAGAGGTCGTGGACCATATCCGGATTATGGCACAGGAGGCACTTGCTGCCTTGAGAGGAAGTAGGATTGAAAATCATTAGGGCCTGACAAGATGTTGCCTTGGACACTATAGGAGCCAAGTGCAGAGACTGCAGGGGCCTGGTAGCTGTATTTAAAATGCCCTTAGCTACAGGTGAGGTTCCATGTACAAACAAGAAAGACACTAAGAACAAACTAGGAAATTTTAGACCAAGAAGCCTCAAATCAATTGTGGGAAAATTATCAGAAGGTATTCTGATAGGCATAATATTATAAGTACTGAATTTGGATAGATAAGGCCCGATTAGGTGTAGTGAACATGGCTTTGTACATGGTAGGTTATGTATAACTAGACTAATCGAGTTTTTTTGTGGAGGTTACCAAGAAGGTTGATAAAGAAAAGGCAGTGGACATTGTCTACATGGAACTTAGCAAGGCCTTTGACAAGTCACACCTGGGAATCTGGTCCAAAAGATTTAGCCAATTGGATTCAAAATTGGCTTAGCGGGAAAAGCCAGTTAGTAGTAGAAGATGGTTCTCTCTCTGACTGGAGGCCTGTGGCTAGTGGTGTGCTGCAGGGACTGACGCTAGGTCTGTTGATGTTTTCCATCAATATTAAATATTTCGATGATAATGTGGTAAACCAGATCAGCGCATTTGTGGATGACACCAAGATTGAGGGTGTAGTGAACAGCTATCAAAACCTTGCAACATGATCATGACCAGCTGCAAAATGGATTGAAGATGGTAGATGGAATTTAATACAGACAAGTGTTACAATTTGGAAGAACAAACCAGGGTAGGACTCACTCAGTGAATGATAGGATTCTGGGGTAGGTGGTAGAACAAGGAGAGCTGGGAACACAGATCCCTAATTCCTAGAAAGTGGAATCACAAATAGATGGGATCATAGATAGAGAATTTGTCACATTGGCTTCATAAATCAAGGACCTGAGTACAGCAGTTAGGATGTTATGTTGAAATTGTTATGTTGGGTCTGAATTTTGAGTATCATATACATTCTTGGTCCCCTACCTGCAGGAAAGATTTCAATAAACTTGAAAAAAATGCAGAGAAAATTTACAAGAACATCGAGCACCTGAGTTATAGGGAAAGTTTGAATAGGTTAGGACTTCATCCCCTGAAACACAGTAGAATGAGTGGAGATTTGATAAATGATCAGCAGTACAGATAAGGTAAATGCGTCCAGGCTCCCCCACCCCCAGGTTCGGAGAGACTAGAACTAGGGGTCATAGATTTAGCGTAAAAGGTGAAATATTTAAAGAAATCTGAGGGGAAACGAGAGTAGTGCGAATGTGGAATGAGCTGCCTGTAGATGTGGGTTCAAGTGTTACATTTAAGAGTAGTTGGGATACGTACATGGCTGGGAAAGGTGTGGAGGAATATGGTCCAGGTGTGTGTGGATGGAACTAGGTGGAAGCTCAGGTCAACATGGACTGGATGGGCAGAAGGGCTTGCTTCTGTGCTGTGGTGCTCAATGACTCCATAACTATTTCCAGCAGTTGCATGTTTTATTTTCATAGAAAAGATGAAGTTGCTGAATATGAAATCCAAAACAAATGCCCTGAGCCACATAAGGCTCTTTGACATGCAGCCTGCAGCTCTTCAGAGCAATGAATATGAAATGTTATTATACCAGAGAAGAGAAATGATACATTTCCCACTAAACATTCCCATTAACACTAGGATACCAGTTAAAATTCAATAAGCATTATTTGAACAGCCCATTCCTCTTGTGAATGTTAGTATCCCTGTTGTTCCCACATAATTAAACCCAGCAACAGCAACAGAAATAGCAGAAGTACAGAAATGATTACAGATCTTTCAGAGGGGAACAGAATTTCTTCTTTCTGCCCAAAAGTGGAGATAAGTGTACACTATAAATTAAAATGCAACAAATTAATTGTTCAATAAAAAACAGATTAAAAGCAAAATCAACTTGCTCTGCATCAAACATAAGAGTCTCTTTGAAATGCTGTCTCAACCATGGAAGCTAACTTCACAGAACCTGGTGTGCCGTACACTAACTGACTACCAGGTGATTAAACACATGGAATAAATAAATTAGCTAAATTTAGTCTTTATTACATTTAAAATTTATTTGGTAAAAATCTTAGAGCATTTGGCTACATTTATAGTTATGTCTCTCACCCTCTCCCTCTCCAAAAGCTGTCAGTGTATTTTTGATATTTAGTCGAATAAAGAGACTGCCTCATGTCTATCAGTCCTTCCCTCTGGTGACTTCATTCATGCAACAAATCACACACCTTTGGATTGTCAGCTACAAGTACAGTTATGCCCAAATACAAAATGGAGTGAAAAAATATTAGAATATTCCTGCCTCTGTTGCAGTTCATACTTTGTTGACAGCCCTGATCATTTTAGCAGTCATATATAACGTGTTTCATTCAATCTGGTTTTGGTAAGATTCTTTCAAATATCTGACGATGTGTTCCCAGTAGCTTCATTTACAGACTTTGTGCCTTTTTTGAATTTCAGAGTAAGCAAACAAATTGTGAGACTAGTTATGTAAGTGAATGGAAAATATTGGCACTTTAATTTTGGATAAAAGAATGTCAGACATGCAGCTTTTCAATTAAACAAGCAACAGTTCTAACAATTTCAATGCTGTATTGTTCATTTCCCAGAATACAGTTCAGTTCTTTTTATTATGTTCTGTGCATTCTGGTAATGTTAGATAACACCAGCATCTAAATCTAGTCAATTTTTAAATTTATAATTGTCTTTTTAATCACAGTAGTATTATAGTATTATGAGGTAATCTACCTCAACACTCATCTAAAAATTCCAAAGAAAATGATCTCATCCAACGTTAATTTAATTATCAGTAAATTTGATAAAAATGCAAATATAAACTTATTTTATACAATGGGGGAATTTGGAAAGTGAAGTAAAGAGCACAGTGTGATTTATTATGATGCCTTATTAATTAGAAATGGACATACAGTACACTGCTACTCCCTAATCCCCATAATATGGGTGCGTTGACTGGAGATGTTATGATCTCTTTGATTCCTGCTGTGGATCAGATTGTAAGAAAATAAAAAGAGGAGAAGACCACTTGGTTCCTCATGTCTGCCATTCGGTCAGATTATGGCTGATCTGTCCTTGGCCTTATTTCTTTTCCTGCCCTCGTTTCCATACTGCGGTCAATCCATCAATCTCATGAAGATTTAACAATTTCCTGTATGAATACCTCTAATAATCTTGCCCCACAGTCTTTTGTGGTGAAGAATTGCAGAGATTCACCAACCTCTGCGGGAAGTTCCTCTGCACCTCAGTTTCAAATGCCACCTTCTCCCCCTCCTATTCTGAAACTATGTCCCCTCATTCGAGACTCTCCTACTTGTAAAAATGTCTCAACATCAACTCCACAAGATGAGAGCAGATCACTTTGGATTCAATACATAGTTTGCTTATAGCTAAGATAGCCTCAAACCAGGAAGACAAATGAGAAAATTCCTGCCTAAGTATTGAGAGTTCAGTGTTAAAAATGGAGAGGGTTCAGGAGAGGCAGAATGGCAGGTTTAATACAGGGATATCCTTTCTGTTTTGAATGGAAAAGTTAAAAAGATCTCATCCTGACACACCAGAAGATGACCTGTGCCAGTGCTTTGGTGGCTGTGCATGTTGAGAATACTATTAAGAGAGTCACATCTAATCATAGAGCATAGAACAGTATAGCACAAAAGAAAGCTCTCAGCCCTTGATATTGTGCCAACTTAATTGCATTCAAAATCAAATACCCAATGAAACTAATCCTTTCTGCCGACACAATGTCTGTATCCATGCACATTCACGTGACTTCCTAAGAGCCTCCAAAACCCTCCACCATCACCCCAGACAGTGTGGTGCAGATACCCACCACTCTCCGTCTAAAACACTTGCCTTGCACATCTTCCTTGAACTTAGCCCCTTTCATTTTAATGCATGCCCTCTTGTTTTAGCTGTTTCAACCCTAGGAAAAGGTTTATGGCTGCCTACTTTATCTATGCCTCTCATAATCTTATAAACCTCTATCAGATCTCTCCTCAGCCTCCAGAGAAGACAACCCAAGTTTGTCCAACTTCTCCTTATAGTATGTGCCCTCTACTCCAGGCAGCATCCATATCCTTTTGATAATGGGGCTCACAGAACACACCTGTCACAGACCTCCAGACAGAATAAGTCCCATCAAGTCCCATAGTGTCTTCTGTGGGCAAGACAACTCTGAACCCAAATGAGGATCCCATGCATCTTAATCTTCTAGATGAGCATCCCATGAGGGACCTTGTAATATGTCTTAATAAAATCCATGTAAATAACATCCACAAATCTACCTTCATCAATCATCTCTGTCATCTCCTCAAAAACTCTATCAAGTTAGAAAGACATGACTTACTTCTCACAAAGTCATGCTGGCTGTCCCTAGTTTAGCCATGGTTTCCAAATATTCATGAATCTCATCCCTAAGAATCCTCTCCGGGAACTTCCCTAACACTGACATAAGACTCTACAGTTTGTTGAATTATTTCTATTTTCTTTCTTGAATAATGGAATATTAACTACTAGCAAGTCCTCTGGGACCTCACCTGTGGCTAAAGAGGACATGAAGTTATTGGTCGAGGCCCCATAACTCTCATCACCTTTCTGAGTATCCTGGGGTATATCCAGTTAGACCCTGAGGATGTACCCATCTTAATTTTTTTGAGATTCAATACTACCTCCTTCTTTATCTTGAAACACCCCAACATATTAGCACATGCCACATTGATCTTCCTATCCTCCATGTCCTTCTCCATGGTGAATACTGATAGGAACTACTCATTAAGGACCTCACCCACATTCCCCTTCATCCAAGCAAATGTTCCTTCCTTTATCCTTTAGTGGTCCTACCCTCTCCCTAGTTATCCTCTTGCTCTTGATGCATGTGTAGAATGCCTTAGGGTTGTCTTTAATCCTCCATGCCAAGGACTTTTCATAGTCCCTCCTGGTTTTGCTAATTCCCTGCATGAGTTCTTTTCTGGCTTCTTTATAATCCTCAAGGGCTCTGTTTGATTCTAGCTTCCTAAGCTTTACATACTTTTCCTTTTTTCTTTTTGTCTAAATTCACCACCTCTCGCTTCCTTTTTCAATATTTTTATTAATTTCAACATCATAAACATTACAAAAATAAGTACAGAGCAATTGGGATTATATTGATAATAATTAGTTTATACAAGTATAAAGTCAAATGGCACATACTTAATAAGCCTCCCAAAATTACCAATAAAATATAGAAAAAATATACATGAAAATAGAAAAATATCATTAAAAAAGAAAAAAATATATATCCCATTAGAAAAAAAACTGATCTACCCAAACTGGAAGAAAACTAAAGAAAGAAAAAAGAAGAAAAAGAAAAGGCTATTATGATATCTCAGATAGAACCAATAGTGTTGCTATTTCCGCTCCTCTCCCCATATATTGAAGTAACAAAATGGAATTGGAAAGGGTCAAATTACATCATGTGAAAATATTGAATAAATGGTCTCCAAATCTCATCAAATTTAATAGATGGATCATAAATGACACATAATTTTTTCTAGATTTAAACAAGACATAGTTTGAGAAAACCAACGAAATGTAGTAGGAGGATAAATCTCTTTCCAATTCAATAGTATAGATCTTCTCGTCATTAGAGTAACAAAAGCAATCATCCGACAAGCTGAAGAGGTCAAATGATGTTTTTCTATCATTGGTAAACCAAAGATGGCAGTAATAGGATGAGGTTGTAAATCAATACTCAAGACAGTTGAAATAATATCAAAAATACTGTCCCAATATTTCTTCAATCAAGGGCAAGACCAAAACATATGAGTTCATGAGGCTATCTCAGAAAGACATCTATCACATACAGGGTTTAAATGAGAGTAATAACGAGCTAGTTTATCCTTAGACATATGAGCCCTGTGTACAACTTTAAACTGTATCAATGCGTGTTTAGCACATATAGAGGAAGAGTTAACTAGTTGGAAAATTTTTTGCCATTTCTCAATAGGTAAGGTAAGCTTAAGTTCCCTTTCCCAATCATTCTTAATTGTATTCGAAACATCTGGATTTATTTTCATTATCATATTATAAATAATTGCTATTGAACCTTTCTGAAAAACATTTAAATCTAAAATTTTTTCCATTACATCAGTAGAACATTAAATCGGAAAGGTAGTAAGAACAGTATTTAAAAAGTTTCTAGTCTGTAAATATCTGAAAAAGTGGGATCTAGGTAAATTATATTTATTAGATAATTGTTCAAAAGACATAAAACAATTATCCAAAAATAAATCAGAAAATCGTATTATACCTTTTGTTTCCCAGACCAGATAGGCTCATCCAAAAACAAAGGATGAAAAAGAAAGTTGGATACAATAGGGCTTGCTAAAATAAATTGATTCAGTCCAAAAAATTTCTGAAACTGAAACCATATTCGAAAAGTATATTTAACTATTGGTTTATCCATTTGTTTGTCCAATTTAGAAAAGTCAAAAGGAAGCGGGTCCCTAGAATAGAACCCAATGAAAATCCTGAAACAGAATTACATTCAAGATTAACCCACTGTGGACCTGAAACGGTGTCCCAATTCCATGTCCAAAATTTTAAACAATGGATATTAATTGCCCAGTAATAAAATCTAAAGTTCGGCAATGCTAAACCGCCCTCCTTTTTGGGCTTCTGTAAGTATCTTTTACCTAGTCTAGGATTTTTATTCTGCCATATGTATAAGGAAATTTTTGAATCAACATTATCAAAAAAAGATTTCGGAATGAAAATTGGCAGTGCTTGAAATAAATATAGAAACTTAGGTGAAATAATCATCTTAACAGCGTTGACCCGACCAATTACTGACAAAGACATTGGTGACCGTCTAGTAAACAAACCTTTAATCTGATCAAATAAAGGTAAAAAATTAACCTTTAATGAATCCTTATGCTTCTTGGTGATTTTTACTCCTAAATAGGTAAAGTGATCAGTAACTAATCTAAATGGCAAATGTTTATAATTTGGAACCTGCGTATTTAACGGAAAAAGTTCACTCTTATTAAGATTGAGACCACTTCTCTCAACACTTAAGATTCCTCTAACTTGCCATCCTTGTTCTTTCTTCCGAGTGGAACATATTGTACCCCTGTGCAGTTAGTCTTTAAAAAAACCCCTACATGTTGGATGTGGACGAGCCCAAAAACAGCCATTCACAATTAACCATCACTAGTTCCTGCCTAATGCTCTGCTTCAACTTAATATTCTCCGCAAGGTCCATGCTCATCCTTGTCTATAGCCATTTTAAAACATAAGGATTTGTAGTCACTGTTTCCTAACTGCTTTCCCTCTTAAGGCCAATCACCTGGCCAGGCTCATTACCCAACACCAGGTCCAGGATGGTTCATCCTCTTGTTGGACTATCTACACTGTGATTTCAGAAATCCTCCTGGATACACCTGATAAATTCTGCCTCATTTAAACCTCTTGTGCTAAGGAGGTTCCAGAGTACATTAGGGAAGCTGAAGTCACACACTGCAACATCTCTGTCATTTTCACACCTTTCCCTAATTTACCTGGATTTTGGTTCCTCAATGTCCTACTAGCAATGGGGAAGCATGGCGGGGGGTAGTGGTAATCCAATCAGAATGATTGCACCTTTTTTTAAAATCCCTGTATATTTCCTTTTATACTTATGGTGCTGCAATGTCCAAGAGAAGTGAGACATGTACTGTGGTCCACTTACACATCTATGTTTTAGTCCCCAGTAGATAAAGGTGTCCTAAGTCAGGGATTTCACTGATGCAGTCAAGCTCCTCATAGATCTGAAATTTTGTCTTTCGTGATGTCGGAACATAATATTAACTCTTCCATATGTGCTCACAATTACCCACAAATTGTAAAATATTCTTTCATTCTTAACAATGTTTTTCATAGCAAAGCATAAACCCTGCTCATGCATCTTGCCCTGCCTGATGAACATGTTCTGTTATCTTTCTGTGATTCACTCTAAGATATGGCTCTGTAATTATGTTAGGCAGCTGATACATCTGCAGAATAGCTCATTTAACTTCAAAATCAGCTCCCAAACGTTCATAAGGAGGACCTTGCTGGTTGACTGAACTTGGAGCAGCTTTGCCACATTCACATCTACATCTTGATTGATACCAGGTAATTTTTTCTAGTTTTATTTTTATTGGGTTTCAACAAAGAGGTTTTGATACAAGAGATTGACTTGCTAGTCCATTTTAAAGTCAGCTATGTTTTCATGGATTTTGAGTCCATTGGAGTCCAAACTTGATAAGGAGCAACAGTTTATTTTCCTCAGAAAGAGTGTCGTTTGTCTTCTGATGAGGCTTATTTTATGTTTCTTCATCTATTTAAGACCATCACCATTACTGGGACATAGGACACTTCCAGCTGCACTGGGTCAAAGGCTGATAGACCCTGTGGTTTTTGCTTTCACCACATGACTTCATACGTCCTCCAGGCAAAGATCTTTCCTCTCCCAGGGATGAGGTCTTTGGAGTTTCTGTTGGCATTCCTGTAGCTCTGGATTTTTACGGGATGGGGTTGCGAGTCCCACGCACAAACCTCCTCCTTTCGCAGCCAGGCTTGGGACCATCCATGGTGGAGTTTTCTGTTTACACACATGTATATTTTTAAAACATTATTAAAAGAGTTTGTCCTCTTCCTCTAATGAAGAGTTATGGAGCTTCATGTAGTAATCACTCTGTGGTGAAGTTCCTCATACAGGTTTTGGAAGATATGGATCTATTACAGAATCAGGTTTAATATCACTGGCATATGAACTTCACTTCATACTCCTCCCCTAATGAAAGAAGCAGAGTAGTCCAGCAGTTAGTGCTGTTGCTTCACTACTCCAAGGAATTGGGGTCAAACCTCATTTCAGTGTTGCGACTGTGGAGGGTGCACGTCCTACTCATTGGCATATATTTCTGCTAGTTGCCAGTTAATTAGCGGTTGGAACTCACCCCTTCCTCAAATGTCAAAAAAATCAAAGGAGAATTGTTAAGCATTTAATAGAGAACAAGTACAGGGCAGGAGAGACATATGAAGATTGGAAAAGGAATTGATGGGTTTGTTCTGCTGTACGCCAGCATGGACTGAGGGCCTCCATCTGTGTCATAAGTAATGAGTTAAAATCCCCAGGAAGATTTAGGATACCTCCACAAATTCTATTAGCTCAATACTAGATTTTCTCATCAAATATTGTTTATTTGATGTTGATTGTTGAAATAACTATTTTGTCAATATTTTTGAATAACGACTTAGACTTAAGCCTGCAGACTTTATCAGTGCTCCCTTTGAGAATAATTAGTTTTGGCATTGTTACTGTGGTGATGCAGTATTTAGCCTATAGAAGTGACAATGTTTTTGAGGGCTTATATTCTCCACAGTATTGATCTTTGGAAGATGCCATTTAGGTTGATCCCTATCTGGGTTGTATTTGCAGATGTGCTCTCAGCAGGCTTGAAGAAAATAGAAAGATAGAAATCTGGGTGTGTTAAGATACAAGTCATTATAGTCCAGTAGCTCATTGAGTATTACTGCATGTAAACAGGCCCTTTGAGGCCTTGAGTTCACACCAACCATCAAGCAGACATTTATACTACTTCCACACCAAACTCGTTTTAATTTCCCCAAATTCTTATTAACTTCCCGCAGATCCTAAACTTGCTGACAAGAAGCAATTCATTGCGGCCAATCTAGCTACCGTACTGCACATCTTTAGGGCAGAGAGGAAGGTGATCCAAATGAAACTTGAGCGGTCACAGGTGAAAAGCAATGGAGATGAAGATTGATCACTGTGTCACTGGAGATGTGCCATTACTCCCGTTTCTTCAGATTATTGTAGACCCCACAGTTCACTTACTGTCCTGTGGAACATTTCTCTAAGTTGACCTTAAACAATAACAAAATTAAATCAAGAATATCTTCAAAATATATATGCTTTTAGATTCTTTTAGATTATCCATTTACAACCAGCCATCTATCTCACAATGACATTTCTCTGGAGCAACTTCAAAGGCATTTTATTGTTCAAAACATCCAATTATCTTTTTCACTTTATCCTATTAACCCTCAGTCAGATTCCTAACAAGATTTCCATTCAATTCTCTTTTAAAGGCATTAATCAATACAACCTTGACTTGCAATTTAGGAAACAATTGTTCCTGCAAGAGAATTCTAGCCTTTATTAGAACTGCACTCTTCAATTAACAGTTCACAAAAACTTTTTAATTTCCTGTCAGGCCGTTACACAAATTAATTAATTCTGCGGCAATACTATCCTGTTTATCTTTGGCTTTCTGCAACAATTTATGCTCAATCAGCAAAACCCAAGAAAACAAAAGCAAAATGTGAGGAATATGGATAAGGCCCACATTAAAATGAATAGCTACAAAAAATATCGCAAGAATGTCAGTGATTTGGATAGAAACCCTAATGATCATTATGCTTTGCTCAACAAAGGGATGAATATTGTTAAATAACATACACAAAATGCAAGCATCTGCAGATTTTCTCTTGTTTGTGATTGAATATTTTTATGTGTTTGGATTATTATTACTTCTGAAAATTATGCCACAACAGCGATCAAAATATATATTAACAGAAGTTATCATTTTTTTTCACATTCTGAGCATGTTCTGAACCATTCACACCCTGAAGTAAATTGAATGTTTGCCCTCAACCTTCTCCGCTAGAGTAACAATAACTGACCACATCAGAAACCAATGATAACTATAGCTCAAGCAAAAGAAAACATCCAGTGACAGGTGGACATTTCACCCTTCTCCCTGCTCCTAATTTGTAAGTGACCCAGAAGGGAAAAAAATAGAAGAATAGTCACCGGGGTGAATAATAGTCTCTGAATTTGCTGGATTTTCCTCTACTAATGCCAGAATATCTATTTGTGGATTTTACAGTTTAACATACTAATGAGCTGATTTAGTGTGAATTTGCACAGAAGTAAGGAACAGGCAAGTAGCAGAAGAGAAAATCTCCATGTTGCACAAATTTAACTTTAAATATTTTAGTATATAGAGAATCAAATTTACTGAAAACAATTGCAGAAACCTTTTATGGCCCATTGTATAAACTAATAAAAGGAATCTTTGTACGTGACTCACATTGGAAAACATCTGAATTGATGTGCAAATTCCTCATTATATCTGTAGTCTGGCTTGGATGTGAAAGTGGTTATCCATACCCTTCACACTCTTAATCTTCTGGGGCTTTCATAGCGTCCCACCATAATTTGGGTGGATGTGCTTGAGAGTAGAAACAGAGATGATTCCCTATTGTCAGGGCTTTCAGAGTATTCAACAGTCAATACCCATACACATTTCAATCCCAATTTCCAATACAGTCCACATCCTACACTTTATGTAATATTAGCACAGCGTCAGTTTTCCTTTGCATTCATACCTTGAACAGTCTGTTTTTTTTTAAAACATGGGATCCAGGTTCTTATTTGAAATGGTAGCAGAGATTTAACCATGGCATTTCCCCATGGCCATTCGTATCAGCAAGTTCCAGCCCATCCCTCATCACTTAGTTCTGGATCATGGAAAGTGGATGCCCCCAATATTCTGAACAAACCATAGAAATAAAAATGGTGTGCTTGTTGCACTATAGACCTGTCATGAAACTGGAGATATGTTGATACAGTTACCAGAGCCTCTGCCTCTCAGCTCCAGCAACCTGAAAAATATTCAATCACTAGCTCCCAATCTACATTGCTGGCTGTTGGAGTTTGCACATCCTTCCTGTGACCACATGGGTTCCCTCATGATCCCCCAGTTGTCTTACACATCCCCAAAAATAGTTAACTGGCCCCAGTGCATAAGTGACAGACAGTGCTTGGAGAGAATGGATGGGAATGTGGGGAAATAAAGTAGTGATTACAATTAGTGCGTTTGATGAACTGCATCAGTTCAAAGGCTAAGGGGCCTAATTCTGTGCTCTAAGACTTTATGCAATCAAAGACCATACATCTCACTTGAAGTTCTCTGTTTTGCATCATGGTTTGATTTGTCATTGAAAAGGTAGTACATATAAATCGGCTCCTTGCAATCCAAATTCTCGTCACATATTTCCATTGGAAGGATCATCCACGGTCTAAATGTTCCCTGATGGCTATGGTGAAATTGCTAATCTTGTGAATTAAATGAAGCAAATTTACATCATAAGCAACATCATGAGAGTGGTGAAGGAAAGGAAGACACAATAATATTAACAAAAGGCAAGTTCCTATTAAGGGCTATTCTTTAGAAAGCTGGATGACTTTTTGCGACCGCTGAGTACTTTTGCCCTATAGCTATTTGGATAAATACATAATAGAATGGTTGGGTGGGAGGGGGTGAGTATAGAAAAGGTGCATCAAAGGGAACTATGCACAGAATGAACACACAACACAGATGCACGTCATTCAGCCTAAAGAACCAGCACGAAAATTTATTCTCCACTCAAGCCCCAGCTCATCTTTCCATCTCCAAATCTGCCGTCATAAACTGTCATTACTTTCATAATTACAACTATCCAGTTTCTCCTTAAATGCATTTATATTATAAGCCTCAGCCACTCTTACACATTTTAACTATTCTCTCAAAAAAGTTGTTCTTTAAAATTTCCTACTTGCGCTCTTAGCCTCTAGTTTTGCCCTTCTCCGCAAATGGAGATATTTTATTTCTAGTCTATCAAAACCTATTAGATAAAATCTAATTAGTAGTCAGAAAGACTGTGTTATTTGCTGTATGAAAATATTAACTAAATATTCTAACAGCTGTGGGCAAAATATTAAGGTCAGGAAAGAAATCATATAAAAAAAGACAGAAAGGTGCTGAGACAACATTCTTTAACCTAAAATCTTTGACAGGTTTTAACAGGTTTTCAGATCTGATCTCGCTACGTTTCTCCTGGGAAGATGAGACAGACGCACTACATGAAGTGCAATAAAAGTAAGGCAAAAAGCAAGCCTAATACAAGCGCACGTGTGTGCTCATCCATCACGAGCGACGAGGACCACTGGCATCCTTGGGCTTGTTATTTGAGATGTCGTGACTTGTGTCAGTTTGATTAAAGTGAGGGAGAGCTGTGCAGGTTCTCAACTTCACTCTCTCGTCCTAGTCAATCTGGATCCAGTGGCAAGACAAGAACCAAGATGACTGGAGATAGGTCAGGATGCAGTGGATGACCAGGGCGACCTATGTGTCTTGCCGTGATCTTTGTGCTACACATCACGTGCTGGGAAATGCCTTGCTGTCTATTGAACAAGCTGGAGGTTTTCCTCCATGCAGTCCACCAAATCCAGGCTTCACTGGCTTTGGGTAGACAAGCCCAAATAAATAAAGCATTTAAGGAACTCAGTTGATGTCACCATTGTGGGTTTATCCAAAATTATTTTCCACAGACATACCATAACCTTTTGAGTAAGCACAGTGATGAGGATCACAACCTCATCACCTAATTATGGAGGGGTTGATTGAATTACCTGTTCATTTCCAATTGGTTCATTAACAGAGCATTGAAATTAAGACAGCAATGAACAGGGGACATTTATCAGTCACCTGAAATAGGAGATTTAAATTCATTCATGCATAATGAAAAGAACGCAATCAAGAGCCTTTTTTTTAAATGGAACTATTGCTGGCTTTGAATAGTACCATTACCAGCTGGGGAAGATGAAGATGAAGATGAGGAAGAAGAAAATTAGCTCCATTATTAAACCCTGCAGGTGAAAAATTAAGTTATTATGCCAGAACTTGTTTATTGTCCCTTGCACTATTACCTCTCCTGGACATCACTATCCCTTTGTATAATCTGGCAATTAAATTTATACACAATAGTCCAGATGTGATTTAACAAATGTTTGATACAAGTTTAAGATAAGACTATAAGCCATTCAGCCCATCGAGTCTGCTCTCCCATTCTGCCATGGCTGATTATTATCCTTCTCAACCTCATTCTCCTGCCTTTTCCCCATAACTTTTGACACCAACTAATAAAGAACAAATCACCCTCCACCTTAAACATACCCAATAACTTGGCTTCCACAGCCATCAATGGCAATGAATGAAGGGGTGGGATCTCATTGTTCTTACAGAAGCATCTGCATGATGCTAAGCTAGGACACATCATCAGTGCATGACCATACACTTCCCTACATTAAATTCCATCTACCACTTCTTTGCCCAATCCCCAAATCTGTCTAAGTTCTTCTGTAGACTCCCTGATTCCTCAACAATACCTGCCCCTTCACCTATTTTCATGTCATCCACAAACTTGACTACAAAGCCATCAATTCCTTCACCCCAACACCAATGCCTTCGGAACACCACAAGTCACTGGCAGCCAATCAGAAAAGGCCCCTTTTATTCCCTGTCTTTGTTTCCTGCCTTACTAATAGCAATTGCACTCACTTCAGTGCCCTGATACTCTCAAACTTCTGGTTTATCCAAAATTATCCAAAATTTTATCCCTGTCCTTTCCTGCATGCCTCAATTGCATCTCAGCTTTTCTTTACCTCTTTATGAGCCCCTGACTTACAGTTTTGCTTTATGTCACCACTTTAATGGTGTTTTTTTAAAAACTTCTGTCTAATCCCTTCAGCTTCCCCTTTGTTATGCTCTCTTTGTTGTCCATGTTATCAACAGCAACTCCAATGTGGTATATGTCCCAAAATGGTTCACAAGGTCAATATATAAAGGGAAATTTTGAGAAAAGTGACCACGGCATTGTAAAAAAGGTACCTTTTAAGGAGTCTTTTAAAAGTTGTGAGGATATGGAGGCACAGAAAGGAGGGAATTCTGGAAGCTTAGGATTTGTTAGTGAAAGCATGTTGTCCAGTGGGGAAACAGCTCAATTCAGGGATGAGAAAGAGGCCGTTAGGTTAATGCAGATATCTGTAAAGTCCTCAGGTTGGGGGAGTTTGCAGAGAAAAGGAAGATTCTCTTGATGGAGGAATTTAAAAATAAAGTAACAACAGGGTTGGGGGAATAAATGAGATTGGATGCCGACTAAAAGCCACTTAGTTAGAACAAATTTTCAATAACAAAAACTAATTGAGATAATAACAGCAATTTTCTTTGTTTATTTGGGCATCATACCACTTCATCAAGACAAGAAACTGTTGCCAGAGTTTCTAACTAGTGTCAGTCGCATACACATGTGGCCATTAGACACTACACTATGCTTAGAACATACAGTTTTTAAAAAGCATCAGTTGCATGTCTTTGTGTTCAAACAGCAGTGATTTTTGTCACTGATTGTGAACAAGAAATAAGTAGGAAGACAATTCAGAACTTTTTTGCTCACTGCAGTTTCAAGCATTTAGACTGAGAGATGCCAGAAACAGTCAGGAGTGAAAAGGCAATTATTTCACTACTTAAACAAGTTAGAAACTGCAAAGAATTCAAAGACGTCAACAATCACCTTGAGTGTTACAATGAAACTGAAGACTTAGAGGATGCAGACACTGTTAGAGTACAATCGACCATCTTCACTGGAGGGTAGCAGTTCTTAATAGCGATTTTGCTGAGTCCACAGGAGTCAATGCAGGGACAAAGACAGAGTCCCGCACAGGCTGCGGACCAGTATAGTCAAATGAAGACATGCTGTAATGCTTCAACAATGTAGTCATTTATGGCTTGGGTCGCAGGAAAGGAGAGGGAGAATGCGCAACCTTGGGGATGGGTGGTGTCCAGTAAAAGGTAGTCTCCGTTTACTTAAAGTGATGGCAAAGTCGTGGTGTTCCAGTAGGAGTTGGTGAGGTCGTGGGTTTCCTCTGTGTCTACAGATTTAGTGGATGGGCTCAACTGAGGTTTCAGGCAGGTGCCCCTCAACTTCGCAGTGTACCAGATGACAGGCGAAGTGAGGGTCATGAGTGGAGAGCCAGGAGTAACCTAGAATAAGTGTTTGCTGAATCAATAGGGTGAATTTGTATGAACTCGCAATGCTCTCCAATGCTCATGTGCTCAGGCTATGTGTGCACTCTGACCACCCCAGACCCCAGGAGACGTCTGTCAATGGCCATGATGCAGAGAGGATGGGCAATAGACTCAGCTGGGAGTCAAAGCCACACACATGATGCCTGGCCCATGAAGTTGCTTGCGACAACGGAATCCACCAGAGCCTCCTGCGTGCATAGAGCCATCAAGGTGTGGAAGAGGACAGGGAGAGTGAGTCAGGCTATGGTGCTGGAATGAGGGTCCAAGGGGGAGCTTACCAGACAGAAAGCCCCTCATCTCTACCTAGTGGTTTTCTGGGACACAGTGGGGTTGCTGTATCGAGATAGAGAGCCAGAAGAGAGCGGTGAGCAGATAGTCAGTGGTCTGCTGCTTCTGGCCCATATGCTCATGTCAACAAATGAGTTCCTTCAGGCGAGCATTCTCTGCTGGGTCAATCAATGGGTCACTCATCCTGTCAGGAAACATAGAGGAGGCTTGACCCAAATGCAAAGCCGCAGATGATTTAGTGGTGAGCGATAACTTTAATAATAAACTGCAAAGTAACAAGCCACAAGGGGCCTCAAAACAAGACAGACAGAACAGATACCTAACACAACAAGGTAACTGAAGGCTCGAGTAACTGGTTGAAGGTGACTGTTTCATATGAGTGAGCAAGGATTGTTGATGGGAGCTGGGTTTAAATAGGCTTCAGGTGATTAAGTTGGAAACGTTGGCAGGAGGCTCTTGTTAGCTGATGGAGACTAGGAGGAGTCTGAATGTGTAGGCATGACAGGTAGTTTGTCCTTCTTATATTTTTTTAACTATTTCCATGAAATCTTGGCGAATTGGGACAGTCACTTAATTAGGCCAAAATGTATTGTTCCTGATGTGTCCCAATTAAGCAGAATCCACTATATATGTATTGGGATTATGTCAATGAATGAAAGAAGAAGTTAGAAAAATCCACACCCCCTGCTCCAGCTCAGACTCTTTGCACCCTCACTCTCTCACACACATGCACACCCAAGCAAACAACATGATTTGAATGTACATTCCTACACCAATAATTCAGGAAGCTGAACGTCACTGAAGTAACTTGGATACAGCTTTGAAAAGGAAACTGAAAGAAATAAAGTGGAAGAAACTTTTGGTTGGAGACACTTTGAAAACTAGCACAGTATAATGGGCTGAATGGCCTCTTGCTGCACAGGTGTATCTTTCTGAACATATGTGCAGAAGTATTTTATTCAGAGCCTTGAACATCCAACAACAATTATAATACAGCAAAATTCACTCTAATTATATGCTGAATGTTTTTGAATTGCTTCCACTTTGAGCAAACTATGAATTGGTAATTACCTCTTGTGAACAAATGTAGCAGTGGTTTAAAGCCATCGCTACCCGGCAAAAGCATCATTCCACTGACACCTGTGTTCTCATCTGCTCACCCTGCCTTGTCATTATGTTCTGTTCAGAATAGCCATTTTCTGTTAAGAGCTTTTAATTACACAGTTTATAGATCAATATTTGCATTCTTCAATGCAAAGTTAAAATACTTTAGGGCTGATAAATTAAGCTAATAATGGACACTGATAAACCTTAGCTGTTAACCCCACCAAAGGAAAATGTAGCTCCCCAATACAAACACCTCAAGTAAGGCAGTGTCTGTGGAAAGAGAAATTGCTAACATTTCAGGTCTGTGACCCCCTCATCGCCTGTGGATGGAGAAAAGTCTTAAATGTTTCAGTACTCGGGGCCCTTCATCCATTTCTGAGTTCCACCATCTGTTGTGCTTCCTTTTTTGGTTTCGTTGATGTTGAAATGTTAAATCAGCTGATAAAACCTTTGTGTGTCGAAATATTATATTTAGTCATTAAAAAGTCCTAGTGACTCATTTATGAAATCCTTGTATGAGTCAGATGCTTGTGGGCACTCAAGTATCAACGCCAGCATGAACACCATAACCTAGTTTGTCTCGGCCCAGAACAATATTTGGAATATAAAGGAATATATCGAGAGCAAGAATGAGCCCCACCTGACTCATTGTCAGCCCTCCCATTCAGTATGCTTGGGTCTGATCTGCTAGGCCTCAGTTCCTCTACATATGTCAGTTCCACAGAGCCAGCAATTCACTCAGCTTTTATATACATATCTACTTCTTTAAATACCTCTGCTGATTTTATCTCTACAACTCTCTAGGATTAAAGATTCAGAATCAGAAACAGGATTAATATCACCAGTGTGTGCTGTGAAATTTGTTAGCATTGTGGCTGCAGTACAATGCAATACATGATAAATATTTTAAAAATGAATTATAATAAGTATACAATAAATATATATATATATATATATATACACACACACATTAATTAGTTAAATTAATATTATGTAGTGCAAAAACAGAAATGTTTTAAAAAGTGGCGAGGTTGTGTTCATTGGCTTAATGTCCATTTAGGAATCGGATGGCAGAGAGGAAGAAGCCGTTCCTGAATCACTGAGTTTGTACCTCCTTCCTGATGGTAACAATGAGAAGAGGCATGTTCTGGGTGATGGGGGTCCTTAATGATGGACGCCACCTTTCTGAGGCACTGCTCCTTGAAGATGTCTTAGATACTATGGAGACTAGTACCCAGGATGGAGCTGACTACCACCATCCTGCTTAGGAGAAATTCCTGAACACTTCATTTATAAATCAGCCGGCCGTTCATTTAAGATTCCCCCCGCCCCCCAGTGGAAGCACCTCAGCATGTATCTTGTAGGAATTTGTATTTCAATAACCCCTCATTCCTATCAGCCCCAAAGAATACAGATTCAAGCTTGTACCTTTCCATGACAAGACGAAGGTCTCCTCCTAGAGTACCTCATCTGGGCTTTCTCCGTTGCTAGCCTATCCTTTTTGAATTAAGGGCCCAAGATTACACGCAGTACTCCAAGCGCAGTCTCAGCAACATCTGCACTGTTGTAACTCTGCTTCTCTCTTTTCAAACTCCAACCCCTAGCAGTATTTGCTAATATGCCATTTTCTTTATCATTACTTACTGCTTCTCTGAGCTACCACTTGGTATTTTATGCACCAGGACACTGAAGTCCCTCTGTTGCAGTGTCCTTCCACATAGATCATATTCTGCCATTTATTTGCTCTTGGAAAAGCACATAATCTTATTTCACTTCTTTGAATTCTACTTTCCAGGTTTCTCCCTACTCACTTACAGTCAAAGAGCAAAGAAGCAGGCTCTTCGGCCCAACTAGTCCATGCTGACCACAGCGTTGTCCCCACTAATCCCAGTTGTCTGTGTTTGGCCCATAATCCTTTAACTCCTGTCCTCCCCAAATGTCTCTCAAATGCCACAGTCGTACCTGCCTCGACCACTTCCTCTGGTAGCTCATTCCTTGTACTCATTACCCTCTGTGTAAAGAGATTCCCTCTCCGGTCTCTTTTAAATCTCTCCCCTCTTATCATGCATTTGTGTCCTCTTGTTTTGAAGTTCAAAGTAAATTTATCGAAGTGCGTATGTGTCACCAAATACTACCCTGATATTCGTTATCTTGCAGGCATTCACGGTAGAAGAAAGAAGCACAATAGAATCAATGAAAAACAACACGCAAAGACTGACAAGCAACCTATGTGCAAAAGAAGACAAACTGTGCAAGAACAAGAAAGGGTTGAACACTCCAACCCTGGGAACAGACTGTGACCATCCACCTTATCTATACTCTTCACCATTTTATAAACTTCCATGAGGTCTCTCTTCATTGTTTTACTCTCCAACAAATAAAGATCTATTCCTATAACTCAGACCCTCAAACCAGATAGCAATCTATTCTGCATCCTCATACAAAATGCTGGAGGAATTCAGCAGGTCAGGCAGCATTTGGGAAAGGAATGAACAGCCCATATTTTGGGCCAAGACCAGGAAACATGAATTCTCTCCCATGAAACTTTGATTACAGACATCAGCATTTTTGCAACAGTCGACATTAAGCTGGAATCACAAGAGACCTCAGATGATGGAACCTGGAGCAAGAAAACAAACTGCTGGAGGAGCACAGTGGCAAGTAACATCTGGGGAGGTAGAAAGATGGTCAATGACATAGCGCCAACTTTAATTGATACACCACAGAAAGCACCCTATCCAGAGAAATCACCACTTAGTATGACAACTGCTTTGCTTGTGACCACAAGAAACCGAAGGGAGTTGTGGACACAGCTCAACACATCACAGATGTCCTCCCTATGGACTCTGTCTATGCTAAAGCAGACAGCATAGTCAATGTTGGCTGTCTGGATTACACCCATCCTGGACATTCTTGCTCCTTGGGCAAAAGATACAAAACTTGAAAAAACATTCTACCAAGTTCAGGTACAGCTTCTATCCTAGTGTTATAAGGCTCTTGAATGAGCCCCAGCACAATAAAATGGACCTTGACCTCATAATCTACTTCATTATGGGGTTGTACCTTATTGTCTTCCTGCACAGTACTTTCTCTGTAACTGTAACACTTTGTTGTGCTATTGTTTTACAATACTGTGCAAAAGTCTCAGATATATATACATATATTGCTAGGGTGCCTAAGAGTTTTGCACAGTACTGTAGTAATTTTACGTATTGCACTGTACTGGTGTCGCAAGAAAATATGATTCTGATAAGGGTCTGAGGGTAGACTGAGGGTGGGAAGGGGGCAGGGAGAGGGGAATCATGGTTGGGAAAAGGGGAAGGGAGAGGGGAGAGTGTGGGAAACATCAGAGAGACATTCTGTAATGATCAGTAAACCAATTGTTTGTAATCAAATGACTTGCCTGGTGTCTAGGGTAAGGTGGGGAGCCAGGTGGAGGGAGGAACAAGGTAAACACTAGGCTGGAAGGTGCTGTGGAACCAGATAGATGGGTTGATGAAGCAGTTAGGAGAAGGGGTAGGAAGTGTAAGTCAAAGGAGAAGAAACCCAGGTGGATGGGTGCATGACAGATGGGCACCGCCATTCACACACTCATTCATCTGGATTTGTTTACTTTGACCTCTCTTTTCTATCCTTACCTCCGTCTGCTTCCATCGCCTATCACCTGTCCCTTATGTGGTTCCACCAATCACTACTAGTCTCGGTCTCTAAACTCCTTTCTCCCCCCCCTCACCTCCTCCATCATCTTCCACAAACCAACACCTGTCTCACCCTTTCTCTCACCTCTCTATACTGGATGTATACTTTGTACACTCTCTGTCTTGTAGCAAGGTCTTGTCCTCAGCCATCAACCATCCCTTTCCCTCCACAGATGCTCCTTGACCTGCTATGTTCTTCCAGAAATGTGTTTTCTTTTGCTGGAAACCTTAAGGCACCTGGTCTATAGTTCCCCATGTCTTCACTCCTTCTCCTCATGAAAAAGGATATCACATTCCTGTGGAACCAGAGGAGCCAACACTCTTGGCCACTGTAATACTGCCATCAAGATTGCTTACCGTGCCATCCCACGCCTACACTTCAGAAAGTCCGATCACCAGGCTGTACGTCTTGTTCCCAGAATATAGACAGAGACTAAAGACAGCAGTAGCAGTAGTGGGAATCAAGGTCAAGGGAGGCAGACCGTTTTGAGTCAGTGGGCTGGACAATATTCAGGGATTCATCTTTGAGTCTGAATGAATACATCATGGTTGTCACCAACTTCATCAAGACCTGTGAGGATGAGTGTGTGCCTTTGAGAACATACCAGACATACCCAAACCAAATGCTGTGGATGAACCAGGAGATTTGTAGTCTGCTGAGGGCTAACTCTGCAGCGTTCTAAACTGGTGATCCAGAACTATACAAAAAGTCCAGGTGCAACCTAAAGGAGGTTATTTTAAGAGCAAAAATACAATTACAATTGAAGTTAGAAAGGGAATCAGATGCACTTCAGCTCTGGCAGGGTGTGTAGGACATTACTTTCTACAAAGTGAAACCTAACATCATGAATGGTTGCGATGCCTCACTCCCAGATGAGCTCAATGTCTTTTATACATGTCTCAAAAGGGAGAATGCAACTACGCCTGTGCAAATCTCTGCAGCATTTGGTGACCCTGTGATCTCTGTCTCGGAGGCCAATGTCAGAACATCCTTTAAGAGAGTGAACCCTCATAAGGCATCAAGCTTATATGGTGTACCTGATGGGGCTCTGAAAATGTGTGCCAACCAACTGCCAGGAGTGTTTAAGGACTCACTGCTGTAGTCAGAGGTGCCCACCTGCTTCAAAAGGGCAACAATCATACCAGTGCCCAAGAAGGGCAGTGTGAACTGTCTCAAAGACTATCGCCCAGTTGCATTCATATCTAATGTGAAGAAGTGCTTTGAGAGGTTGGACATGGCCAGAATCAATTCCTGCCTAAGCAAAGACCTGGACCCATTGCAATTTGACTATCACCACAAGAGGCCTACAGGGGATGCAATCTCACTGGCTCTTGACTCAGCATTGGATTACCTGGACAATAGAAATACCCACATCAGCTGTTGTTTATTGATTACAGCTCAGTGTTCAACACAATTATACCTTCAATTCTAATCAACAGGCTCCAATCCTGGGCCTCTGTACCTCCTTCTGCAACTGGATCTTTGAGTTCCCCATCAGGAGACCACAGTCTGTGTGGATCAGAAATAATATCTCCTCCTCACTGACAATCAACACTGACATACTTCAGGGATGCGTGCTTAGACCACTGCTCTACACCCGTGACTGTGTGGCTAGGCACAGCTGAAACGCCATCGATAAACTTGGCGATGACAAATTTGCTGTTGGCAGAATTCAGATGGTGACAAGGAGGTGTACAGGAGTGAGATAGATCAGCTGGTTGAGATGTGTCACAACAACAACCTTGCTCTGAAAACCAATAACCCCAAGGAACTGATTGTGGGTTTCAGGAAGAGGAAGTTGAGGGAACACACACCGGTCCTCATCAAGAGATCAGCAATGGAAAGGGTGAGCAGTTTCAAGATCTTGGGTGCCAACAGCTCTGCAGATCTGTCCTGGGCCCAACATTTCGATACAATTACAAAGAAGGCACAACAGCGACTATATTTCATTAGGAGTTTGAGGAGACCTGGTGACTCCAAAGACTCTCGCAAATTTCTGCAGATATACAATGGAACACATTCTAATGGGTTGCATCACCATTTGGTATGGCGGGGCCACTGCACAGGACTGGAAAAAGCTGAAGACAGTTGTAAACTCAGTCAGTTCCATCACGGGCGTTAGCCTCCCCAGCGTCAAGGATATCTTCAAAAGGCAATGTCTCATTAAGGTGGCAACCATCATTAAGGACCCCAATCACTCATGATATGCTCTCTTTTCATTGCTACCATCAAAGAGGAAGTACAGGAGTCTGAAGATACACACTCAACGTTTCAGGAATAGCTTCGTCCCCTTCGCCACCTCTGGTGCTCAGTGGATTTACAACCTGTGGCTCCACTATCTCTGCAGCCATTTCCTTTAAAACCCTTTGGTTCAGGGCATCAGGTCCTAGCAACACGATAGTCTTTAGTCCCATTAGTGTTTCCAATATCTCGTCCCTCAGGTGTTGTTAAATGTTCTCCCTTCCTATTTTCTTTATAATTCAAATTTTTATTATTATTTATTCTTATTTTACAAAGCAGCTCAGCATATCATAGAGCAGATACAGCACAGCATATTCTCCCTTCCTATTTGAAAAATAGACCCCTTGTTATCATTGGAATAGTTGCAATGCCATTGATTTGAAAACTCATGAAAAGTACTGGTTTAATTTCTGTTATTTCCTTGTTTCCTGTTGTGAATTCCCACAACTACCTTCTTACCTTAACTGCCTCTTTCTATTTATATAATGACAGCAGTTCCTGCTGTTTGTTTTAATATTTCTGCCAGTTTATTCTCAATTTTCTCCCACATTGTTAGATTGCTTGTCCGTCACAATTGGCTATTGTAAAATTCCCATTCTTGTAGTCAATCATCATCTTGTGACATTTTGTATGCTCGAATTTTTGATTTATTGTTTTCGTTAATCTTTCTTAAATATGGATGGCTCATCCTCCTCAAGACGTTTCTCTTTCTAATTGGGGAAAATTTTTGCCGAATGCCTTAAAAACCTGCTACTGTTCATTAACTGACCATTCCCTGAGCCTGTTTTGTTAGTCCATGCTAGACAACCCTGCCTTTTTTCCTCTTACAATTTAAACTTTGTATTTAAGTTAAGGATATTGGTTTTGGAGCCAAGATGGTCGCCCTCAAATTGTAGCTGGAATTCTACCATATCAAATTCAGAACCCCCCCCTAGAGAATCTTAAGCTGCAGAATCTCTAATTAATCCTACAGTGTTTCACTTGTTTCCAGGTAGATTCTGCAATGTATTGCTCAGAAAAAGTGCCTGGTGCACGCCATAAATTCCTCATTCACTGTATTCTACCTAGTCTGATTACTCCAGAAATCGCCCATGGTAATTTATGATTCCATTCTAACAAGCCGTCAATATTTCCCCATTTATGTTTCATCCTATCATGAGACAACACTTCAGGCACCTATCGACTACTCCCATCTGTGTCTGTCCTCTATTATTCCTTATTTCCACTCAAGACTCTACATCACAACCCACTGCCCTGCATGATATTTCAACCTTGCTTGATTCACAAACACTACCCCCTACCTATCCCTTCCTGTTATTCTTTTGGAATATTGAGTTTCCTGTACTGATCACCCTGAAACCAGGTCTCTGTAACTGCTATGAAGTCAAACTCATTTACATCTATATGAGCTGTCAGCTCATCATTCTTATCACAAATCAGATAAAGAGCCCCAAGCTTTGACCTGTTTCAACTTTCACATAGCCAGGTTCTAAGTTCTTCTGCATAGTTTTGCTTATCTTTTCCACCCTTCCTGTCACTCAACCCCTCACTACCCTGTGCCACGGCTGCCTCATTTCTGTTTGATTTAATACTTTTTTTGTCTCTTGAACCTTTAAGCCTCTAATTAGTTTAAGGCCTTGTTTCTAACTCTAGTCTGGCAATTTGCCAGAGCACAGGTCCTAGAATGAATAAAATAGCTCTCACTTCAGCCTCTTAAACAGGGGCCAATCCCCTATGAATCAGAATACATTTCTCTTACACTGACCTTTGAGTCATGTATTTACTTCTCAGTCTCTTGTACCCGCCAAGACTGGCCATTTTCCCAACGTTCTCCAGGAGCAGCCTGGAAGATGCACATCTCCAGGGTGCGGCCCTGCATGGCCCTGTGGACAACTGATTCCTCACCGGTGTTGCCAACTGAAGGGGTACGGGTGGAGGAACATCAGGACTTCGCCACAGAAGATGCCCTGTCTCAAGCGAGTCTTTTTGTTTGTTTTTTCTCTCTCTCCCTCTTTCACACACATACACACACACACACACATACACCCTGGAGTTATAAATCTCAGAATATAAAAAGTGACGCGGCAGATTGTAACACTGTAACAGCGACTGTTTGTTAGCCTCTCCTTTCGCCGTGAAATGGGTGGTATCTCTCTGTCCCTTGTTAGTGAGCGAGCCTGTGGCATGTCGAACTGTCAGGTAGAATAGTTTTTGTTGACTGCAGATCGTGGTCTCTCTTTGGGGGCTCAGCTGTTGCTTGATGGGTGGTGGGCGCTAACACTTTCTGCTGAAATGGGTGGGGGGGATGGGGATGTTAATGCTTTGCGGCTGCTTGTGCATGGGAGGGGGGAGAGGGGGCTTTGGGGTTCTAACATTTTCCTGTTCATTCTTTTGGGGCTTTCTTCTGTTTTTTGTGGATGTCTGTGAAGAATAAGAATTTCAGGTTGTATACGGTATACATTCTCTGATAATAAATGGAACCATTTACGAAATAGAACCATTTGAACTTCCACTCCTTGCATTCCCTAGTCCCTTGATCTCCTGCTTTTCTACAACAGCATCTTCAGAGGTGCTGCGTTTATTTACCAAGAAAATGTGGTTGTTGAACTGCTGCATAGAACAGCACAGGAACAGGCCCTTCACCAATCACAACCCGACTACAGAGATGTCAACAAAGAAGCTCCCAATCTACACCAATCCCTTTTCTTTACCTTTTGCATCCTCAATTACTACCCACTCCCCAAAGATCGCTCCCCCTAAAACTCCTTGCAGACACCTATTTTAGTTGTCATTTACAGCAGCCATCTTGTACCAACCAGCACATCTTTGACCAAGCGGAAGGAGCAAGAGCACCTTGTGGTTGATAGTTGGGCCTTGGGGGGGGTATGTAGATGGGGTTTCAGGAAGAAGTCACAAGAAGAATGTGTCCACTTCACACACACAGCACCCAAGGCCAGAATCTAGCCAAATTCACTGGAGTTGAGAGATGGCAGCACTAACCACTGGACCACCATGTTGCAGAAGCCTAACAGGGTAATTCATATTCAATCACACTGATGAGAATCTGATGTCACAAGTGGAGAGATTGCATAACAATGACAGATTTACTTTCCTGCAAGAAAAAGCTGAACCAAATATGTTTTTTTTTAAATAGTAATCTGCTGGCCTTGTGGACACCATTATTGATGCAAGCTTTTTATTCCAAATTATTTCCCTTCTCACAGTGAAGGACTTGAATTCATGATCAATAGGCCAACCCATAACTTTAGTTTGGTAAATACAATTGTGATCTCATACCAAAGCCTCCATATTCTCTCAATATGCCTCCGTTGGCATCTTCTGCCATTTAATCATCTCTCATTCATTGAAAATCATCTTCTTTTTGTCTGTGTGGTCATCACCTTCACATCCTCTCCCCTGTTTCTGTCCCTTTTGAAATGCTGATGACCAAAAATATCTGAACATTGAGGAATAATTCCACACAATTGTGTGGAATTCCACATAATTGTGCATGGAAGGTCATGTTTGACAAATCTTATTGAATTTTTTGAAGAGGTTGCTAGGAAAGTTGACAAGGGTAAAGCGGTGGATGTTGTCTATATGGACTTCAGTAAGGCCTTTGACGAGGTTCCACATGGCAGGTTAGTTAGGAAGGTTCAATCGTTAGGTATTAATATTGAAGTAGTAAAATGGATTCAGCAGTGGCTGGATGGGAGACGCCAGAGAGTGGTGGTGGATAACTGTTTGTCAGATTGGAGGCCGTGACTAGTGGTGTGCCTCAGGGATCTGTACTGGGTCCAATGGTATTTGTCACATACATTAATGATCTGGATGATGTGGTGGTAAATTGGATGAGTAAGTATGCAGATGATACTAAGATAGGTGGAGTTGTGGATAATGAAGTAGGTTTTCAAAGCTTACAGAGAGATTTAAACCAGTTAGAAGAGTGGGCTGAAAGATGGCAAATGGAGTTTAATGCTGATAAATGTGAGGTGCTACATTTTGGTAGGACTAATCAAAATAGGACACACATGGTAAATGGTAGGGCATTGAAGAATGTGGTAGAACAGAGGGATCTAGGAATAATGGTGCATAGTTCCCTGAAGGTGGAATCTCATGCGGATGGGGTGGTGAAAAAAAGCTTTTGGTATGCTGGCCTTTATAAATCAGAGCATTGAATATAGGAGTTGGGATGTAATGTTGAAATTGTACAAGGCACTGGTGAGGTGAAATTTGGAGTATTGTGTACAGTTTTGGTCACTGAATTATAGGAAAGATGTCAACAAAATAGAGGGAGTACAGAGAAAATTTACTAGAATGTTACCTGGGTTTCATCACCTAAGTTACAGAGAAATGTTGAACAAGTTAGGCCTTTATTCTTTGGAACGTAGAAGGTTGAGGGGGGACTTGATAGAGGTATTTAAAATTATGAGGGGGATAGATAGAGTTGACGTGGATAGACTTTTTCAATTGAGAGTGGGGGAGATTCAAACAAGAGGACATGAGTTGAGAGATAAAGGGCAAAAGTTTAGGGGTAACATGAGGGGGAACTTCTTTACTCAAAGAGTGGTAGCTGTGTGGAACGAGCTTCCAGCAGAAGTGGTTGAGGCAGGTTCGATGTTGTCGTTTAGAGTTAAATTGGACAGCTATATGGACAGGAAAGGAATGGAGGGTTATGGGCTGAGTACAGGTCGGTGGGACTAGGTGAGAGTAAGAGTTCAGCACGGACTAGAAGGGCCAAGATGGCCTGTTTCCGTGCTGTAATTGTTATATGGTTACACAAGAGAATTCCACACCAAAAGTCTGACTGACTTAGATTTTCAGCAGGTTTTGTTTCATTCCAGATATGCAGAATCTAAATAATTGTAATTAAGCATGTTCATGTTCAAATTACATACATTTCAAAACCTGCACAGGATGATTTATAAATTCTCATTTCTAGAATTTCCATTGCTGCAGGATACGAAGAGGAAGCAGCAGCTGCTGAGAAGAGAACCTTAATAGCAAGAAAATGGTAATTATAATCCAATTTTAATCATACCTCAGCTGTCAATCTTACTGAAATAAAGGGAAATGAATAGAATGAGCTACTAAATACCATGTCAACACTACATGTTTTTTACTTCTATTCTCAAGATGAAGGAAGGTTTGTTAATGCTGCACGGTGGGGTTTAAACTAGAGTTGCAGGGGAATGGGAACCAGAGTGCATGAACAGTTAGTGGAGAGGTTGTGGAGGCAGATCTCAGACAAAGTTAGGAATCACAAAGTTAAGCATGGTGCCACGAGTGTCCTGAGCTGCATCCATTGCATGAAGTATTGTAGGAAAGGCCGATAATAGTGCTGAAGATGAGGTAGCTGGTTTACAAACATAGGCAATGTGTAGCAAGGTGAGGCTATTGACAGAGCAAAATTGCAGTGAACAGGATGAGCTGCAGCACAAAAGCCAGATAAAAATCGAAAAAGTTGAATACAGGACTGAAGGTGTTATATCTGAATGTGTGCAGTATACGGAATAAGGTAGATGAACTTGCAGCACAGTTGAATATTGGCATTTATGATGTTGTGGGCATCACTGAGTCATGGCTGAAAGAAAGTTATAGCTAGGAGCTTAATGTCGAAGAATACAGATTGTATTGAAAGGACGGGCAGAAAAGCAGAGGGGGTAGTGTTGCTCTGTTGGTAAAAAGTGAAATCAAATAATTAGAAAGTGGTGACATAGGGTTGCAAGGTGTTGAATTATTGTGGATAGAGCTAAGGAACTGCAAGGGTAAAAAGACCCTGATGGGAGTTGTATACAGACCTGCCCCCAAACAGTGGTAAGAATGTGGACTACAAAGTACAATAGGAGATAGAAAATGGATGCCAAAAGGGCAATGTTACAATAGTCATGGGGTACTTCAATATTCAGGTAGATTAGGAAAATCAGGTTGGTGCTGAATTCCAGGAGGGTGAATTTCTAGAGTGCCAATAGAATGGAATTTTAGAGCAGCTCCTGGTTGAGCCCACTGAAGGATCAGTGATTCTGGATTGAGTGTTGTGAAATGAACCAGAATTGATTAGAGAGCTTAAGGTTAAAGAACCCTTAGGGGAAAGTCATCATAATATGATCAAATTCACCCTGAAATTTAAGGAGAAGCTGAAGTCAGATGTACCAGTACTACAATGGACTAAGGGGAATTACAGAGGCATGAAAGAGGAGTTGGCCAGAACTGTTAGGAAAAGAACACGGGCAGAGATGACAGCAAAGTAGCAATGCTAGAATTTCTGGGAGCAATTCAGAAGACACAGGATACATACATCCCAAATAGGAAGATATATTCTAAAGGAAAGATGACACAAATGTGGCTAACAAGAGAAGTCAAAGCCAATATAAAAGCCAAAGCATAAGCATGCAATAGAGCAAAAATTAGTGGGAAGTTAGAGGATTGGGAAGCTTTTAAAAACCAAAAAAAGATAACTGAAAAAAAGACATTAAGAAGGTAAAGATGGAATACGGAATACGAAAGTAAGCCAGCCAATAATATTAAAGAGGATATCAAAAGTTTCTTTGGATATACAAAATGTAAAAAAGAAGTGAGAGTGGATATCGGATCACTGGAAAATGATGCTGGAGAGGTATAATCGGGGGACAATGAAATGGTGGATGAACTGAATAAGTATTTTGTGTCAGTCTTCACTATGGAAGACACTAGAAGTACAGTGTAAGTTCCAGGTGTCAAGGGTTTTGAAGTGTGCGAATTTACCATAACTAGAAAGAAGGTCCTTGGGAAACTGAAAGGTCTGAAGAAATAAGTCACCTGGACCAGATGGTGTACGTCCCAGGGTTCTGACAGAGATGGTTGAAGAGATCATGGAGGCATTAGTAATGATCTTTCAAGAATCACTAGATTCTGGAATGGTTCCAGAAGACTGGAAAATTGCATATGTCACTCCACTCTTCAAGGAGGGAGAGAGGCAAAAGAAAGGAAACTATGGGCCAGTTAGTCTGACTTCAGTGGTTGGGAAGATGTTGGAGTCAATTATTAAGGATGAGGTCTCAGGGTACTTGGAGGCACATGATAAAATAGGCCATAGTCAGCATGGCTTCTTCAAGTAAAAATCTTGCCTGACAAATCTGTTGGAATTCTTTTAAGAAATAACAAGCAGGTTAGACAAAGGAGAATTGGTTGATGTTGTATATCTGGATTTTCAAAAGGCCTTTGACAAGCTGCCATGCATGAAGCTACGAGCCCATGGTATAACAGGAAAGATCCTAGCATGGATAAAGCAGTTGCTGATTGACAGGAGGCAAAGAGTGGGAATAAAGGGAGCCTTTTATGGTTGACTGCCGGTGATTAGTGGTGTACCACAAGAGTCTGTGATGGGAATGATTCTTTTTCCATTATATATCAATGATTTGGATGATGGAATTGATGGTTTTGTTGCAAAGTTTGCAAAAGATATGAAGATTGGTGGAGAGGCAAGTAGTTTTTGAGGAAGTAGAGAGGCTACAGAAGGACTTAGACAGATTAGGAGAATGGGTAAAGAAATGGCAGGTGGAATACAAGGTCAGTTAGTGTATGGTCATGCACCTTGAAATAAAAGAAAATAAAAGAAATAAAAGGGTTGACTATTTTCTAAATGGAGAGAAAATACAAAAAGCTGAGGTGCAACGTCCATGTGCAGGATTCCCCAAAGGATAATTTGTAGGTTGAGTCTGTGGTGAGGAAGGCAAATACAATGTTAGCATTCTTTTCAAGAGGATTAGAATATAAAAACAAGGATGTAATATTGAAACTTAATAAAGCACTGGTAAGGCCTCACTTGGAGTATTGTGAGCAGTTTTGAGCTCCTCACCTTGGAAGGATGTGCTAAAACTGGACAGGGTTCAAAGGAGGTTCTCAAAAATGATTTGAACGGCTTGTCATATGAAGTGAGTTTGATGGCTCTGGATCTGTATTCACTAGAATTCAGAAGAATGAGGCGATCTAATTGAAACCGATTGAATGGTGAAAAGTCTTGATGGACTGGATGTGGAGAGGATGTTTCCAATGATTGAAGAGTCTAAGCCAGACATACAGCAGCAGAATAGAGGGGTTTCCTTGTGGAACTGAGATCTTCCACCAGAGAGTGGTGAATCTGTGGAATTCATTGCCACGGGCAGCTGTGGAGGCCAAGTCTGTATATATACTTAAGGCAAAGGTTGGTAGATCAGGGCACGAAAGGATAAAGGGAGAATGCAGGAGTCTGGGGCTAAGAGGAAAATTGGATCAGCTATGATGAAATGACAGAGTAGGCTCGATGGGCGAAATAGCCTAATTCTGCTCCTATATCTTATGGTCTTATGACAAAAGATGTACTGAGTTCTACTTTGGAGAACATCGGTGAGGTTGAAATTTTCAAAAAAAATTTGTACTAGCTATATTTTAATAATTATGTCAGACAGACCTACATCTACAATCCAACTTTTAAAGAGAGACAGTTATGCAATTACAAACAATTATAACACAGGAGACAATTCAGCCCATCCAGTTAGTGTGGTTAAAAATAGAGCTACCAACCAAAAGCCCAGCCCTGTGTCTGAAAATGTCGGCTGTAGATCAAGTACATATCCAGGCACTTTTTAATGTGGAATGAAATCAAGACCCTCTATAATACTCTAAGGAGGAAAAGAAATCCTCTTTTCCCTCATTCATCAACCGATTACTTTAAGTTCACAGACTCCATTTTTTGTTACCCTTCAGCTGAGAGGATTTGGTAACTCTATGTCCGCTGTCAAGGCGCCTCGTAATTCATACACCCCCGTGTTTGTCCGCAGCCTACTCTATTACAAAAAGAGCAACCCAGCCAACCCAACCTTCCTCAGGATCATATAGCATGGAAACAAGCCAATCAGCCCAACTAGTCCATAGTAAACAAATTTCTAGTCCCATTTGCCTGCATTTGGCTCATATCCCTCTAAAAGTTCCCATGCAAATGTCCTTGAAGCACTGTAATTATAATGAATACCAGCAATTCCTCTGGCAGCTCATTCTACTGTATATACCCACCACTCTCTGAGTGAAAATCTTGCCCTTCAGATCCCCTTTAAATCTTTCCCCTCTCAGTGCTCTGACTCTATGACTTACGTTAAACTTATGCTCCCTCATTTTAGACTCCCTGAACACTATAAAAAAGACTGCACCATTCATCTTATTTATGACCCTCATGATCCGACATACCTCTATAAGGCCACCCAGTCAGACACCTACTCTCCAGGGAAACAGGCTTCAGACTATCCAGTGTTTCTCAATAACTCAGGCTCTCCAAATTCAGAAACATTATTCTGATTCCTCTCTGTAGTTTTTCCAACATTTATTTTTATCTTTGGGAAACAGTGTGGAACAGGTCCTTTTCAGCCCAAGGAGGCATGCTGCCCAGAAACCCACCTACTTAGCCTAATCACAGGACAATTTGCAATGAATAATTAACCTTCTAACTGGCACTGCTTTAGACTATGGGAGGAAACAGGAAACCCACAGGGTCACAAGCAGAACAGCATTCTTCCTATAACTAGGTGACCAGAACTGTATACAATATTACAGGTATGCTCTTAACTAAAATCTTCATGGCGAATGCTTTCCGGTTCCAGAAATGTTTTCAAATCTCCTCTACACCTTCCCACTGCAATCCTATCATTCCTGCAACATGGTGATCGGAACTGCACAATACACAAGCTGTGTTCAAATAAGCATTGTATATAATTCCAGCAAAGCCTTCCTGGTCTTACGTTATAATGGAACAAACACTAATAAACAAAGGCAAATCTGATGTGTATTTACCTGTCCCATTACACCTTAAGGATATGTTGGATAGGCACCTCTGCTTCTCCACAATCCCCAGCTTTCCTCTGCTTATTGTCCATTCTTTTAACCAGATTAAACCCAATCTTTTCTGCCCAACTGACCAGGCTGTCTACATTGTCATCCATTCTAAAATGATTTTCTATTCCTCATCAATGATACTGTCAACTTCCACACTATTTGCAAATTCCTTTCTCATCCCAGCCATTGTCTAAATAATTGACATATAAAGCCAAAATCAAAGGACCTCCTATTGAGCCATGTGGAAACCCCATTGGTAACAGCCTTCCAGCTACAAAGCTGATCATCCATGATTATCTTCTGCTTCATGAGCCAGCTTTTTCTTAATCCTTTTGAGCAGCCTGAATGAAAAATCTTGTTGAAATCCACATTGACCACATCCATGCCCTCATTGAACTAGCCCAAAAAGAAATTCAATCCAGTTAGACAGACATGACCTTCCCTAACAAATCCATGCTAACAATCTTTGATAGTCTGTACTGTACTGAATAAAGATTTATACAGGTTCGCAAACAAATTCAATAATTTTCCGTCACTAAAGTTAAACTAATTGACTTCTAATTTTTCCTCCCGCCTGTTTTGGACAACGCTACAACGTTAAAAGATCATAAATGTTCTGGCACCAGTTCTTTAGGCCGGGGTACGGGAAATATTGTAGAATTTCCTCCCTTATTTCTTTTAACTACCAGGAGTATATTTCAACTGGGCCTGACAAATTTTTCATCCCATTCAATATTTCACACATGTCCTCCTTAACTACATCATAATACTGGCTCCCTCATCTCTAGTGACAGCCGTGAAGCATTCACTAAGAACAGAAGCAGATGCTCATGAATTGAAATAATTTAAAAGAGCATTAGCAAGGTAATCTGTGTGTGGAACTAGGAGGTGTGGGCAAAGTCCTATGAGAATTCTTCTTCACTGTATTCACCAAGGAAGATACTGAGTTCAGGAAAGGATGCATTGATAGTCTGAACCATGTGAGTGTTAAAAAGGTGTTGGATGTCTAAAGGGTGGATAAATTCCCCAGGCTGTATGAAATCTATTCGGAATGCTATGAGAAACATCGGAGGAAATTGTTGGCTCCCTGTTGGAAATTTTTGTCTCTTTGTCATCCATGGGCAAGGTACCAGAAAACTGGAGGATAGCTAATGTTCTTCCTTTATTTAAGATGAGCAGCAGGGATAAAGCGAGTTTATTGTCATATGCAAAAGTATATGTATGCACAAGTGTAATGGAAAAACTTCCTTGCAGCAGCGAATGGAAGGTGAAAAGATGACATGGTCCAGATGATAGGCATCTCTGATGGTCTCTGCCTTCTTGAGACAGCCCCCACCAGTAGATAAGACAGGTAAATATAGGGTAGGGAAAGTATGGAAAAAATTCCAGAGATGAGTTTTTGTTAGATTTAGAAAGCCGGGGACTGTTTAGGGATGATCGGCATGGCCATGTATAGGGGAAATCCTATCTCACCAATTTGATTTTTTTTGAGTTAATTGAAAAGGCAAGAAGGTATATGTTGGCTATACGGACATAAGTTAAGATATTTGACAATGTCCCGCATAACAGGCAGGTCCAGAAGTTTAAATCATGCAAGATCCAAGGAGAGCTGGCCGTGTGGATCCAAAATTGAGGCAGAGGGGAGTGGTGAAAGGATACTTCCCTGATTTGAAAGATTTGCTGTCAGAAAAGTATTCATTCAATACAGGTTTTGTTAATTTTGGATTTTCTTTTATTTTTAATTTCCTTTCGTGTTTTTTTGATTTTCTGGTTGGCTGCCAGTGACTAGTGGTGTGCTGCAGAGGTCAGTGTTGAGACAGCTTCTTTTCACGTAACACGTGAATGATTTGGTTGAAAATATTGACGGCTTTATGGCCAGGTCTGCAGATGATACAAAGGTGGTTAGAAGGGCAGTTAGTGTTAAAGAAGCAGTGTATCAGCAGAAGAACTTAGACAGATTGAGGGAATGGGCAAAGAAGTGGCAGATGGAGTATAGTGTAGGGCAGTCTATCTTCTTGCACTTTGACAGAAGAAATAAAGGTGTGGACTATTTTGTAAATGGGAAGAAAATTGATAAATGAGAGGTGCCGAGCATCTTGGGAGTCCTTGTGCAGGATTCCCTAAAGGTTAACTTGCAGGTTGAGTCGATGGCAAGGAAGGCAAATGCAACGTTAGCATTCATTTCAAGAGGACTAGAATACATAGAAACATAGAAACATAGAAAATAGGTGCAGGAGTAGGCCATTCGGCCCTTCGAGCCTGCACCGCCATTTATTATGATCATGGCTGATCATCCAACTCAGAACCCCGCCCCAGCCTTCCCTCCATACCCCCGGATCCCCGTAGCCACAAGGGCCATATCTAACTCCCTCTTAAATATAGCCAATGAACTGGCCTCAACTGATTCCTGTGGCAGAGAATTCCACAGATTCACCACTCTCTGTGTGAAGAAGTTTTTCCTAATCTCGGTCCTAAAAGGCTTCCCCTTTATCCTCAAACTGTGACCCCTCGTTCTGGACTTCCCCAACATCGGGAACAATCTTCCTGCATCTAGCCTGTCCAATCCCTTTAGGATTTTATACGTTTCAATCAGATCCCCCCTCAATCTTCTAAATTCCAACGAGTACAAGCCCAGTTCATCCAGTCTTTCTTCATATGAAAGTCCTGCCATCCCAGGAATCAATCTGGTGAACCTTCTTTGTACTCCCTCTATGGCAAGGATGTCTTTCCTCAGATTAGGGGACCAAAACTGCACACAATACTCCAGGTGTGGTCTCACCAAGGCCTTGTACAACTGCAGTAGTACCTCCCTGCTCCTGTACTCGAATCCTCTCGCTATAAATGCCAGCATACCATTCGCCTTTTTCACCGCCTGCTGTACCTGCATGCCCACTTACAATGTCTGGTGTATAATGACACCCAGGTCTCATTGCACCTCCCCTTTTCCTAATCAGCCACCATTCAGATAATAATCTGTTTTCCTATTTTTGCCACCAAAGTGGATAACTTCACATTTATCCACATTAAATTGCATCTGCCATGAATTTGCCCACTCACCCAACCTATCCAAGTCACTCTGCATCCTCTTAGCATCCTCCTCACAGCTAACACTGCCACCCAGCTTCGTGTCATCCGCAAACTTGGAGATGCTGCATTTAATTCCCTAATCCAAGTCATTAATATATATTGTAAACAACTGGGGTCCCAGCACTGAGCCTTGCGGTACCCCACTAGTCACCGCCTGCCATTCTGAAAAGGTCCCGTTTATTCCCACTCTTTGCTTCCTGTCTGCTAACCAGTTCTCCGTCCACATCAATACCTTACCCCCAATACCATGTGCTTTAAGTTTGCACACTAATCTTCTGTGTGGGACCTTGTCAAAAGCCTTTTGAAAATCCAAATATACCACATCCACTGGTTCTCCCCTATCCACTCTACTGGTTACATCCTCAAAAATTTCTATGAGATTCGTCAAACATGATTTTCCCTTCACAAATCCATGCTGACTTTGTCCGATGATTTCACCGCTTTCCAAATGTGCTGTTATCACATCTTTGATAACTGACTCCAGCAGTTTCCCCACCACCGACGTTAGGCTAACCAGTCTATAATTCCCCGGTTTCTCTCTCTCTCCTTTTTTAAAAAGTGGGGTTACATTAGCCACCCTCCAATCCTCAGGAACTAGTCCAGAATCTAACGAGTTTTGAAAAATTATCACTAATGCGTCCACTATTTCTTGGGCTACTTCCTTAAGCACTCTAGGATGCAGACCATCTGGCCCTGGGGATTTATCTGCCTTCAATCCCTTCAATTTACCTAACACCACTTCCCTACTAACAAGTATTTCGCTCAGTTCCTCCATCTCACTGGACCCTCTGTCCCCTACTATTTCTGGAAGATTATTTATGTCCTCCTTAGTGAAGACAGAACCAAAGTAATTATTCAATTGGTCTGCCATGTCCTTGCTCCCCATAATCAATTCACCTGTTTCTGTCTGTAAGGGACCTACATTTGTCTTTACCAGTCTTTTCCTTTTTACATATCTATAAAAGCTTTTACAGTCAGTTTTTATGTTCCCTGCCAGTTTTCTCTCATAATCTTTTTTCCCCTTCCTAATTAAGCCCTTTGTCCTCCTCTGCTGAACTCTGAATTTCTCCCAGACCTCAGGTGAGCCACTTTCTCTGGCTAATTTGTATGCTTCTTCTTTGGAATTGATACTATCCCTAATTTCTCTTGTTAGCCACGGGTGCACTACCTTCCTTGATTTATTCTTTTGCCAAACTGGGATGAACAATTGTTGTAGTTCATCCATGCAACCTTTAAATGCTTGCCATTGCATATCCACCGTCAATCCTTTAAGTGTCATTTGCCAGTCTATCTTAGCTAATTCACGTCTCATACCTTCAAAGTTACCCCTCTTTAAGTTCAGAACCTTTGTTTCTGAATTAACTATGTCACTCTCCATCTTAATGAAGAATTACATAGAAACATAGAAAATAGGTGCAGGAGTAGGCCATTCGGCCCTTCGAGCCTGCACCTCCATTTATTATGATCATGGCTGATCATCCAACTCAGAACCCCGCCCCAGCCTTCCCTCCATACCCCCTGACCCCTGTAGCCCAAGGGCCATATCTAACTCCCTCTTAAACATAGCCAATGAACTGGCCTCAACAGTTTGCTGTGGCAGAAAATTCCACAGATTCACCACTCTCTGTGTGAAGAAGTTTTTCCTAATCTCAGTCCTAAAAGGCTTCCCCTCTATCCTCAAACTGTGACCCCTCGTTCTGGACTTCCCCAACATCGGGAACAATCTTCCTGCATCTAGCCTGTCCAATCCCTTTAGGATCTTATACGTTTCAATCAGATCCCCCCTCAATCTTCGAAATTCCAACGAGTACAAGCCCAGTTCATCCAGTCTTTCTTCATATGAAAGTCCTGCCATCCCAGGAATCAATCTGGTGAACCTTCTTTGTACTCCCTCTATGGCAAGGATGTCTTTCCTCAGATTAGGGGACCAAAACTGCACATCATACTCCAGGTGTGGTCTCACCAAGGCCTTGTACAACTGCAGTAGTACCTCCCTTTCCTGTACTCGAATCCTCTCGCTATAAATGCCAGCATACCATTCGCCTTTTTCACCGCCTGCTGTACCTGCATGCCCACTTTCACTGACTGGTGTATAATGACACCCAGGTCTCGTTGCACCTCCCCTTTTCCTAATCGGCCACCATTCAGATAATAATCTGTTTTCCTATTTTTGCCACCAAAGTGGATAACTTCACATTTATCCACATTAAATTGCATCTGCCATGAGTTTGCCCACTCCCCCAACCTATCCAAGGCACCCTGCATCCTCTTAGCATCCTCTTCACTGCTAACACTGCCACCCAGCTTCGTGTCATCCGCAAACTTGGAGATGCTGCATTTAATTCCCTCATCCAAGTCATTAATATATATTGTAAACAACTGGGGTCCCAGCACTGAGCCTTGCGGTACCCCACTAGTCTCCGCCTGCCATTCTGAAAGGGTCCCGTTTATTCCCACTCTTTGCTTCCTGTCTGCTAACCAATTCTCCACCCACACCAATACCTTACCCCCAATACCGTGTGCTTTAAGTTTGCACACTAATCTCCTGTGTGGGACCTTGTCAAAAGCCTTTTGAAAATCCAAATATACCACATCCACTGGTTCTCCCCTATCCACTCTACTAGTTACATCCTCAAAAAATTCTATGAGATTCGTCAGACATGATTTTCCTTTCACAAATCCATGCTGACTTTGTCCAATCATTTCACCGCTTTCCAAATGTGCTGTTATCACATCCTTGATAACTGACTCCAGCAGTTTCCCCACCACCGACGTTAGGTTAACCGGTCTATAATTCCCCGGTTTCTCTCTCCCTCCTTTTTTAAAAAGTGGGGTTACATTAGCCACCCTCCAATCCTCAGGAACTAGTCCAGAATCTAACGAGTTTTGAAAAATTATCACTAATGCATCCACTATTTCTTGGGCTACTTCCTTAAGCACTCTAGGATGCAGACCATATTATTCCACCATATTATGGTCACTCTTACCCAAGGGGCCTCTCACGACAAGATTGCTAATTAACCCTTCCTCATTGCTCAAAACCCAGTCCAGAATAGCCTGCTCTCTAGTTGGTTCCTCGACATGTTGGTTCAAAAAACCATCCCGCATACATTCCAAGAAATCCTCTTCCTCAGCACCTTTACCAATTTGGTTCACCCAATCTACATGTAGATTGAAGTCACCCATTATAACTGCTGTTCCTTTATTGCACACATTTCTAATTTCCTGTTTAATACCATCTCTGACCTCATTACTACTGTTAGGTGGCCTGTACACAACTCCCACCAGCGTCTTCTGCCCCTTAGTGTTACGCAGCTCTACCCATATCGATACAATAGCAAGGATGTAATGCTGAGGCTTTTTAAGGCATTGGTCAGACTGCACTTGGAGTATTGTGAGCAGTTTTGGGCCCCTTATCTAACAAAGGATGTGCTAGCATAGGAGACAGTCTAGAAGAGGTTCACAAGAATGATCCCAGGAATGAAAGGATTAAAATATATGGAGCATTTGACCCCTCTGGGCCTGTGCTCGCTAGAGTTTTGAAGAATGAGGGGACATATCATTGAAACCACGCAAGTATTGAAATGTCTGGATAGAGTGGATGTGGAGAGGATGTTTCCTATAGTGGGGGAGTCTGGGATCAGAGGGCACAACCTCAGAACTGAGGTAAGTCCATTTAGAACAGACATGAGGAATAATTTCTTTAGCCTGTTGTTGGTGAATCTGTGGAATTCATTGGGTATATTTATGATGGAGTTTGATAGGTTCTTGATTAATCAAGGCATCAAAGATTATGGGGAGGAGACAGAAGAATGGGGTTGAGTGGAATAATAAATCAGCTATGATGGAATGGCAGAGCAGACTCAATGGGCCAAAGAGACAAATTCTGCTCCCAGGTCTTATCTGGCAGTAGTTCTGTTTTTCATCCACTTTCCTTTCTTGCCTATTTCACTTTTAATTTCAACACTACACCTTCTGAGTTCTTTCCAGCCTTTCACTGGTATTAAGTTCTTAATATCTGACATACAGAACCCTATTGTTGCCAGGTTTACATTGCTCCACAAATGCTTCTAGAAGAAAAAATATATCAAAGCAGCCAAGTTCTAATGAATAGAACAGAATTTATAAACACTAAGAGAACATCAAGACTGCGCTCTTTACAATTCACACTGTAATTAATTGCTTGCTGATTCACTCCAGGTGCTTCTAAATACAAACAGGGCAAATTTGCAGGTGTTCTTAATTGTTTAATTCCACCTTTTAATGATCAATTAAACCAAAGAACAGCTCAGATGTCAGAGAGTGGTTTGGTAACTATAGAAAGATGTTTAAAAAGTTATTTATGAAATTTGGCCAAAGCATTCAGATTCTGTTGTATATTATCCTGATACAGTTGAAAAAGAATGTTTTAATAAATATATGCATTTATATATTGTCTTTCATATCCTTTGTATATTTTATACTTTAAAGCATACAAGCATATGAAAGACAATATTTAAATGGAAGTATAAAGGAAGCATACTTTAAGTTTTCCAGATTCTGAAGGATCAGCCATCCTTAATTTTATAGAATGGATGTCCACCCACGTACCAATATTTTACACCTCTTTTTGTTAGATGATCACTGGGGAGCTGAGAAAGTGCTCCAGTTTGCCACACCCCAATCATTTTTCCAAGGTGCTTTGCATAATGTTATCATTGCATGGTTATCACCAAGAAAATATTCATGCACACTAGCTTTGGCATTGCAATGTGCGATCCCAGATAGAGTGGCACTAGGTTATTGTATTCATGGCTATGATTAATGGGCTTTTGAACACAAAAGGAGTCAAATGATATGAGGATCAAGTAGGAAAACAGCAAAACAAGAAGAATTTGTGATGTTATTGAATGGTGGAGAGGACTTGGAGTCTTCATATCCTTCTCCTGTTTCAATTTCTTATCTCCTTGCTCAACAATGGAGGGTTTCATTGCAAAATTCTGTCTGCCTCAAATTTTAACCCCACATATACATTTCACCATGGGCATCACTGTTGTATGATGCAACTAAAAACATAAGCACGAGGTTCATTATAGTGCCAGGGAGGATTAATCGGCAGAGAGATGGACATTAGTGCGTGAAAGCAGGAAAAAGTTGCAAAATGATTGAGACATTTGGATTGTGTTAGCAAACAAAATTGTACAATATTAGAAAATGGCAAACTAAGATGTTCTACAAGGAGTATAAAGACCAATTTAGAATATGTTTATGTATATAAATGAAATGTAGTCAAAAAGGCTGGTAAACTAAAAGTATAAAGGGTAGGACTGATGTTGTGGCAATAAGAAAAAATTATTTTCAAAATAGGTTGGGTGTATAATATTCATGTGATCAGAAAGGATTTGAAAACACTGAGCTCAGATGGCAATAGTAATTACTTACTTCATGCGAACCCCCAGTATGCCTACGTGGTTTTACCTGATGGGCGGGAGGACACGGTCTCCATCCGCGACCTGGCGCCCGCAGGAGCTCCGGGCCCCTACCCTGAACACTCCGTGATGACTATTGACCCCGTACCCACCAATGTATTTACCTACAAGACATCGTGCACCCCAAACCCTATACAGACACCACACGACACTCACATACCGGGCGCGACGCACATGCACGAGGGATTACCGATGCCTAACGTGCTGGCACCTGAAGTCAGGCCAGAGCCAGCACAACCGCCATCACCGGTGCAATCACCGCCGGTGCTACGTAGATCACAGCGACGGACTCGACCGCCTGATAGACTTGACCTGTAAATATACTTCTTGTAAATATTGTCCGTCACTTCACCCCGCAGGCCTCTTTTTAAAAAAAAAGGAGGGGTGAATGTGGTAAACCATGTATATATGTTGTAACTGGGTTACCTGTCTGGACACACCTCTCTGCTGACTGCCCCTGTGACTCCTCCCACAGAGTCCTGTATAAAGGTGTTCACCTTGCCCCTCCCCCTCAGTCCGGGGCAGACACTCACCGTGGAGGTCGTATTGTACAGCGAATAAAAGCCTTTCAGTATTTTACCAAACCTCAGTCTTTTGGAGTAATTGAAGGTGCTTCAGTCCCCCAGGACATAAGACTACTGAACTCCTTATCACCACCCAGGTCTTATCACACAGGAAGCAAAGAGCATTATACTGTTTAATTTTTAACTTGCGCCGTACCTTATTATTTGTGAATTTATTTGTGGTATATTACTTTATGTGTTAGGTGTGTGAGTTATATGTACTGTGTGGTACACCTTGGTCCGGAGGAACATTGTTTCGTTTCATGGTATACATGAAGGTAGATGAATGACAATAAACTGAACTTGAACTTGGACTTGAAATTCTGCCTAATTCTGTTTTATTTTCTGGATTCCCTGTGACTACTTAGGTAACTCATTCATTTTCCCTCTTCCTCGTTCCTCAAGCTATTTCTCAGCTGGGTGTCTGTAAAGTTTCTTATTTATGCTATCAATTTGTCTACATCACTGTGAAGCTGTTTGCATTCAGATCAATTTCATTTTGTTTTCACTACATGTCCCCCGCTCTGGTCCTAACTCTAGTACCACTTCTCTACTATTTAGTCTCAGGGGTATAACGACCTCTTGGAACAAGGTGTCCATGTAACCTTCCCACTTCCTGAAGTACCGCCATGTCCAAATCTCAAACTTTTCACTCATCAACTCTGAGCCAAAGCTACTGGAGCTGCAGAGTGTTACTATTGATGTGGACACTTGTGGAACACAATCTAACCTGTGATGCCCAAACAAACTAAGTTCATTCCTTTAATTTAATGAAGTTAGCAGCTGGCTATTTATCCTCATTCTTAATATTTTTATTAGTCACTAAACTAATTTCAGAACAGCAGATTTAATTAAGTGTATGTAGTAGGCTATAACACTGGGAAGGAACATAACAGTCATAAAAAAGGTCCACTTCTTACCACTTTCATTGTTGAGTTGGGTTGAAAGCCTGCTTCCATGCTGAATTTCTTGTTACCTAACGCTGGTTATAAAAATTGCCTCCCATCATAAACACTGGCAAAGTTGCCGCAGAGCTGTGCTGCGGTCTATCCATATTTATGGACAAAGATCTTTTTACAAACTGCAAGGCTGAGGCACCCAGGCAGCCTATTCTCAGCTCCCCTCTCCACAGGTAGAAAGGCACTTCAAGTTTCTTCCTGAGATTCAGATAGACTTGCATCTCTGCCATTGAGGAGTTTCTCCTCCACATCCTACAGAAATTATCTAGGCCACTGTCATGCTCAGTATTTCTAAGGAAGTGTCACAAGCAGAAATTCAATAAAGTGGAGGCAGACTTTGAATTCCATTCAACCGTCAGACTACATTCCTGTGCATCAGAAGGAATTTGCTTAACAAAGGTGTGTGTGTGTGTGTGTGTGTGTAATGGATTTCTCAGGGCTGCTGGCAAAGGATTAAACATACTGTAGAACATAGAATAATGTAGTAGTACAGGAACAGGCCCTTCAGCCCACAATCATCTGCCAAACCAAATAAATTAGTAATTAAATACCCATCTAAAGTAATCCCTTCAGCCCATGCAATGCCCATATCCCTCCATTCTCTGCACATTCGCACGCATAAGAACCACTGTTGAGATGGATAATTAGAAGCTTTACAACATTGCTAAATACATCTGCAGTTATTGAATACAGCATTGCTAAATACTGCCTAGATGAACTACAATGGACAGAATGGCCTTTCTCATCTATAATTGAGATGGATAAGCAGTAACAGTGATATACAGTAGACTGTCAGGCAGCATGCAATTTTAGACTGTTTGCCAGGTATGTGGGCAATATTACTGAACTGTACTACCTTATATTGTACTATCTTCTCCAGACAGTGGTACGATATTGCACAGGTGCTGTTGACAGGATTAGGTGTAGCTGAAATCTCCTGACAGAAATTAGCCAGGTTCCCAATATTGACTTTCCAATAGGACAAATCTCCACATCTACCTCAATCCTAACTAACAACACACATAAAAGTTACTGGTGAACGCAGCAGGCCAGGCAGCATCTCTAGGAAGAGGTACAGTCGACGTTTCAGGCCGAGACCCTTGGTCAGGCCTAACTGAAAGAAGCGTGGGAGGGAGAGGGGGAGATCCAAAATGTTAGGAGGGGAAGGGATGGAGCCAAGAGCTGGAGAGGTGATTGGCAAAGGGGATATGAGAGGATCATGGGACAGGAGGCCTAGGGAAAAAGAAAAGGGGGGGGAAACCCAGAGGATGGGCGAGGGGTATAGTGAGGGGGACAGAGGGAGAAAAAGGAGAGAGAGAAAAAGAATGTGTGTATAAAAATAAATAACGGGTGGGTTACGAGGGGGAGGTGGGGCATTAATGGAAGTTTGAGAAGTCAATGTTCATGCCATCAAGTTGGAGGCTACCCAAACAGAATATAAGGTGTTGTTCCTCCAACCTGAGTGTGGCTTCATCTTTACAGTAGAGGAGGCTGTGGATAGACATATCAGAGTGGGAATAGGACATGGAATTAAAATGTGTGGCCACTGGGAGATCCTGCTTTCTCTGGCAGACAGAGCATAGGTGTTCAGCGAAAAGATCTCCCAGTCTGCGTCGGGTCTCGCCAATATATAGAAGGCCACATCGGGAGCACCGGACGCAGTATATCACCCCAGCCTACTCACAGGTGAAGTGTCACCTCACCTGGAAGGACTGTCTGGGGCCCTGAATGGTAGTAAGGGAGGAAGTGTAAGGGTATGTGCAGCACTTGTTCCGCTTACAAGGATAAGTGCCAGGGGGGAGATCGGTGGGGAGGGATGGGGGGGACGAATGAACAAGGGAGTCACGCAGGGAGCAATCCCCGTGGAAAGCAGAGACTGGGGAGAGGGAAAGATGAGCTTAGTGGTGGTATCCTGTTGGAGGTGGAGGAAGTTACGGAGAATCATATGTTGGACCCGGAGGCTGGTGGGGTGGTAGGTGAGGACCAGGGGAACCCTATTCCTAGTGGGGTGGCATGAGGATAGAGTGAGAAGATGTGCATGAAATGGGAGAGTTGCATTTGAGAGCAGAGTTGATGGTGGAGGAAGCTGCATCTTGTTCCCATTCCAACCTCACTCCTTCCGAACGCTCTGCTCTCCGCTCCCTCCGCACTAATCCTAACCTTACTATAAAACCCGCCGATAATGGGGGTGCTGTTGTAGTTTGGCGTACTGACCTCTACCTTGCCAAGGCACAGTGACAGCTCGCGGATACCTCCTCTTGTTTATCCTTCGATCGTGACCACACTAAGGAGCACCAGGCCATTGTCTCCCACACCATCACCGACTTTATCCACTCAGGGGATCTCCTATCCACTGCTACCAGCCTTATAGTTCCCACATCTCCCACATCCCGTTTCTACCTCCTACCCAAGATCCACAAACCTGCCTGTCCTGGTAGACCTATTGTCTCAGCTTGCTCCTGCCCCACCGAACTCATTTCTGCATACCTCGACACTGGCCCCCACTGCTTTATTTTCACCGTGGATGTCCAGTCCCTATGTACCTCCATCCCCCATCAGGAAGGTCTTAAAGCTCTCCGACCAGTTCCCCTCTACCACCACTCTGCTCCGTCTAGCGGAATTAGTGCTTACTCTTAATAATTTCTCCTTTGGCTATTCCCATTTCCTCCAAACTAAAGGTGTAGCCATGGGCACCCGTATGGGTCCTAGCTATGCCTGCCTTTTTGTTGGCTTTGTGGAACAATCTATGTTCCAAACCTATCTGTCCCCCACTTTTCCTTCGCTACATCGACGACTGCATTGGCGCTGCTTCCTGCACGCATGCTGAACTCATTGACTTCATTCTCTTTGCCTCCAACTTTCACCCTGCCCTCAAGTTTACCTGGTCCATTTCCGACACCTCCCTCCCCTTTCTAGATCTTTCTGTCTCTATCTCTGGAGACAGATTATCTACCGATGTCTACTATAAGCCTACTGACTCTCACACCTATCTGGACTATTCCTCTTCTCATCCTATCTCTTGCAAAAATGCCATCCCCTTCTCACAATTCCTCCGTCTCCGCCGCATCTGCTCTCAGCTTGAGGCTTTTCATTCCAGAATGAAGGAGTTGTCCTCCTTTTTTAAAGAAAGGGGCTTCCCTTCCTACACCATCAACTCTGCTCTCAAAAGCATCTCCTCCATTTCATGCACATCTGCTCTCACTCCATCCTCCCGCCACCCCACTAGGAATAGGATTCCCCTTGCCCTCACCTACCACCCCACCAGCCTCCGAGTCCAACATATAATTCTCCGTAACTTCCACCACCTCCAACGGGATCCCACCACTGAGCACATCTTTCCCTCCCCCCCCATTTCCTGCTTTCCGCAGGGATCGCTCCCTACGCGACTCCCTTGTCCATTCGTCCCCCCCATCCCTCCCCACCGATCTCCCTCCTGGCACTTATCCTTGTAAGTGGAACAAGTGCTACACATGCCCTTACACTTCCTCCCTCACTACCATTCAGGGCCCCAGACAGTCCTTCCAGGTGAGGCGACACTTCACCTGTGAGTAGGCTGGGGTGATATACTGCGTCCGGTGTTCCCGATGTGGCCTTCTATATATTGGCGAGACCTGACACAGACTGGGAGATCATTTTACTGAACACCTACGCTCTGTGCGCCAGAGAAAGTAGGATCTCCCAGTGGCCACACAAATTTAATTCTACGTCCCATTCCCACTCTGATATGTCTATCCATGGTCTCCTCTACTGTCAACGTGAAGCCACACTTAGGTTGGAGGAACAACACCTTATATTCCGTCTGGGTAGCCTCCAACCTGATGGCATGAACATTGATTTCTCAAACTTCCACTAATGCCCACCTCCCCCTCGTACCCCATCCGTTACTTATTACTTTTTCTCTCTCTCCTTTTTCTCCCTCTGTCCCCCTCACTATACCCCTTGTCCATCCTCTGGGTTTTCCCCCCCTCCCCCTTTTCTTTCTCCCTAGGCCTCCTGTCCCATGATCCTCTCATATCCCTTCTGCCAATCAACTGTCCAGCTCTTGGCTCCATCCCTCCCCCTCCTGTCTTCTCCTATCATTTCGGATCTCCCCCTCCCCCTCCCACTTTCAAATCCCTTACTCGCTCTTCCTTCAGTTAGTCCTGATGAAGGGTTTCGGCCCGAAACGTCAACTGTACCTCTTCCTAGAGATGCTGCCTGGCCTGCTGCGTTCACCAGCAACTGTTATGTATGTTGCTTGAAATTCCAGCATCTGCCAATTTCCTCGTGTTTGCGTTTTCAATCCTAACTAGTTTGACAGGGATCAATAAGCTGTTGCTCCATCACTTAGTGACAGTTGTCTTACCTCTTTGTTAATTAGTTTGTCCTTTCATTCACAGTTGTAGTTTCTTCTCTCTCCTCTCTCAAAAATTGCCACTTGTGTATCACTCTTACACCTCTATTTTAATTCACAGATTATCCAGTGAACGATACACACACAATGCTGCAGGATCTCAGCAGACCAGGTAGCATCTAGAGAAAAGAGTACAGTTGACGTTTTGGCCCAAAATGTTGACTGTACTCTTTTCCATAGATGCTGCCTGGCCTGCTGAGTTCCTCCAGCATTTGTGCGTATTGCTCAGATTTCCAGCATCTGCGGATTTTCTCTTGTTAGTGATCCAGTGAACAACTTTATCCGAAAGAGAGTGCAGGAACTAAGGTCTGGGGGCATTATTAAGTTCAACAGGAGAACAGGGAACAGGTCAACATGAGCCAGATATTGAAGCACCAGGTTTCTGAAATATCAGATAGTAAATTTTACAGTGTATGGTATTGATATTTATATCACAGCAACTGACTATAAGTGGTTGAGTTGCTGTCTTCTGGAATATATTTTATTATTTGTTAATTTATTTGTGGTAATATTACTTTATGTGTTGTGTGTGAGTTACATGTACTGTTTTGTGTACCTTGATCCAGAGGAATATTGTTTTGTTTTGTGATATACATGTATCCATTTGAATGACAATAAACTTGACCTTGGAGATGAACTGATTATTCTGCCTATTTACAATGATTGCATACCATACAAATGTTTACTATGATCACAGAATATCATCATACTAAAATACGGATTAAAAGAAGGGTAACACACACAAAATGCTGGTGGAACTCAACAGTTCAGACAGCATCTATGGAGGAGAGTAAGCAGTTGGCATTTCAGGCCAAGACCCTTCATCAGGACCTGTTGAGTTCCTCCAGCATTTTGTGCATGTTACTCTGGATTTCCAGCATCAGTAGAATCTCTTGTTGTTTAAAAAAAAGGGTCCAGGGATATTTTCCTGCTCATGAAAGTTCTTATGCTTTGCCTCAATGAGGAGGTTCTTCTGTACTATTAAAACTAAGCAGGAATGTGAGTAACATTCCAGAAAAGGTAAAAATTGTGAAACGCTACACTATGTGTGTAATGAACATACATACTGAAGGAATGGCTAATCAGAGCTAACATAGACACCTTCAGCCCAGATATCAGCTTCATGGCAAAGAATTTCAGTTACTAATTCTCCACAGCAGGGGATGTAACAGAACAAAGTTGGTGTTCTTCTACAAGCTGTATTCTGTCAAAAAGATAAACTAGCTGAAGAGATAGCACAACTGTGAGCATCAACCATCTGTGAAATACAGAAATGATGAATATAACAAACTCAGGCTGCCAAGAGATGAATCTCATGAGCTATGTTATAAGACCCTATTGGTGCTCTAGACAAAGCCTGACCCTATATAAAAAATGTCATTTGAGAACTGCCAGAGAGCTTTTTCAACAGCTCCAGATTCAATAATTTTGTCCTCTTAAGGCATCCTTGAGCAAAAACCAATTCATTGCACTTACTTTGTCTTGACTTTCTAATCCAGTACCATCTGGCTTGGTTCGAATAACAAATGGTGTGGATAGCCTTGACAGAATCCATTGAAAAGTACAACAAATCTTTGGTGAAGCTATTTCAAAGCAGTCCTGGAATTTCAGAACCTTATGTATGTCACACTTCAGTTGTTTCCTGAGCCCTTCTCCAAGCTGAAGAATTAACATATTTGGATCAAACATCAAATGAAACGGGAAAACTCTGCAAAAAGTGCTTATGCTTATCCTTAGATCAGATGGGGAGTGGGTTAGTCCCTGTGGAACTAAGTTCACATTTGTTGCATCATTATAGACTTTGATAATGAAGGTTAGGCAATTGCTCTGGTTTATGCCATCAGAGGTCAAGGTTTCGGGGACGTTGACCATTTGCTCCACATCAACTTCCATCTGATAGATTTTCAGTGCTGCAGCTTTGATCAGTCCAGGCATTGCAAATCCAATAATTTTCTGTGGATAAAAGTAATGTAGCTTCAAAGTACCGTCAGGGAGTTCCTTGCATAGGAAAGAAGGGGATTCAAACTTATCATGTTTACTTCTTGATATTCTTGCATTCTCCAGCAAAGCATCAAAACCCCCAAAGAATTCCTGTAATGTACTGCCCACTGCCCGAAGGACTCTTTCATTCTCTTCGAAACAGATGCAGAACAACTCTTCACCAAATTTTGCTTGCAATTCTTCAAACTTCAAACCTGGAAAGGACAAAGGGATTAGGGAAAGTCACCATTAAATAATATATTTTTCACTGGGCTGCATCAAATAAATTTATAAGCTACAAAAAAAAACCCTGCAGCAAAAATCAGCAAATGTTTACAAAGTACATAGATTTGAAGAAAGAATCCTATGTTTATAAAAGTCAGTATTACAAGATGTGGAAATTATTCAATTTACATCATGCAATGTTGGCATCGATACTCCCGACAGTGATTACATTACAGCTCCTACTGTGGATCTCAATCCAGCAATATGATTTAGTTAACCTTTATTGAAAGGGGCATGGATTATTAATGTAAGGATGTTCTGCTGTAATAAGTTGAACTCACACTTGGGCTGCTGCGTACAGTTTTGATGTTGTTATCTTGTGGAAGAACATACATTCCTATACAAAGGTTCATAAGCATAACTCTCTAGATAAGGAGCCTGTCTCACAAGGAGATATTGAAAAGAATGGGACTATGTTCTCTGGTGTTTAGGAGGATAGCAGATAAGCTTATTGAAAGGTGTAATATTCTTAGAGAGTTTGACCAGGGTAGATGGTGAGAAAGATGGTTTCCTGTTTGAGGTTTGTTGTCTCAATTGAGGGGAGCAGCCATTTAAGAGTGGGATGAGGAGAAATTATAAAGAGAACTCATTAACCTAAAGAATAGTAGATGCTCAACTGTTGCAGACATTCAAGACGAAAACAAGTAGGTCCTTGTATGTAAAGGGAATCAATAGAAAAAAGCAACGGACAGAAGAGTGAACATGGTGTCAAATTTCACCTGCAGCCCTACTTACTGGCTGTGCAGGTTTAAAGGCCAGTTTCTAATCTTATTGCTTATACTATTATAGTTTTAATCTTTATGCAGTAAAACTCATTAATGTTTGAATTTGTCCACTTCTTCAACCATTAATCTATTGAGCTCTTCCAATGAGATTGCAGATTAAACTAATTATGCTTCTATATTTCCTTTACCCAAATTTATTTGGCATAAATTCATGAAAGACAGATTAGACATATTGTTTCAATCATTTAGATTTGGATTCAGTGACAATTCCATCAATTGAAATGCTATTAAGCCATTGCACTAACCAGTTAAAACAGAATGTATTGGATATACTCAGCTGCTCAGCCAGCATCTGTGGAGACAGAAACAGCTAATGTTTCAAGTTAATGACCTACAGATTGAAGGATGACCTCCTGATGAAAGGGCATCAATCTGAAATTTTAACTGTTCCTCACTCTCTGCAAATACCACCCAATTTAGAAACATAGAAAACCTACAGCACAATATAGGCCCTTTGGGCCACAAAGCTGTGCCGAACGTGTCCTTACCTGAGAAATTAGCTAGAGTTACCCATAGCCCTCTATTTTTCTGAGCTCCATGTACCTGTCCAGGAGTCTTTTAAAAGACCCTATTGTATCCGCCTCCACCACTGTCGCCAGCAGCCCATTCCACACACTCACCACTCTCTGCGTAAAAAAAACACACCCTGACATCTCCTCTGTACCTACTTCAAAGCACCTTAAAACTGTTCCCTCTTGTGCTAGCAATTCCAGCCCTGGGAAAAAGCCTCTGACTATCCACACAATCAAAGCCTCTCATCATCTTATACACCTCTATCAGGTCACCTCTCATCCTCTGTCGCTCCAAGGAGAAAAGGCCGAGTTCACTCAGCCTATCTCATAAGGCATGCTTCCCAATCCAGGCAACATCCTTGTAAATCTCCTTTGCCCCCTTTCTATGGCTTCCACATCCTTCCTGTAGTGAGGCAACCAGAACTGAGCACAGTACTCCAAGTGGAGTCTGACCAGGTTCCTTTATAGCTGCAACATTACCTTTCGGCTCCTAAACTCAATCCCACGACTGATGAAGGCCAATGCGCCGTGTGTTTTCTTAACCACAGACTCAAACTGCGCAGCTGCTTTGAGTGTCCTATGGACTCGGACCCCAAGATCCCTCTGATCCTCCACACTGCCAAGAGTCTTACCATTAATACTATATTCTGTCATCATATTTGACCTACCAGAATGAACCACTTCACACTTACCTGGGTTGAACTACATCTGTCACTTCTCAGCCAAGTTTTGCATCCTATCAATGTCCCGCTGTAACCTCTGACAGCCCTCCACACTATCCACAACATCCCCAACCTTTGTGTCATCAGCAAATTTACTAACCCATCCTTCCACTTCCTCATCCAGGTCATTTATAAAAATCACGAAGAGTAGGGGTCCCAGAACAGATCCTTGAGGCACACCACTGGTTACCAGCCTCCATGTAGAATATGGCCCGTCTACAACCACTCTTTGACTTCTGTGGGCAAGCCAGTTCTGGATCCACAAAGCAATGTCCCCTTGGATCCCATGCCTCCTTACTTTCTCAATAAGCCTGGCATGGGGTTCCTTATCAAATGCCTTGCTGAAATCTATATACACTACATGTACTGCTCTTCCTTCATCAATGTGTTTAGTCACATCCTCAAAAAATTCAATCAGGCTGATAGGGCACGGCCTGCCTTTGACAAAGCCATGCTGACTATTCCTAATCATATTACACCTCTCCAAATGTTCATAAATCCTGCCTCTCAGGATCTTCTCCATCAACTTGCCAACCACTGAAGTAAGACTCACTGGTCTATAATTTCCTGGGCTATCTCTACTCCCTTTCTTGAATAAGGGAACAACATCCACAACCCTCCAGTTCTCCTCTCCCATCACCATTGATGATGCAAAGATTATCGCCAGAGGCTCAGCAATCTCCTCCCTTGCTTCCCACAGTAGCCCGGGGTACATTTCATCCGGTCCCGGTGACTTATCCAACTTGATGTTTTCCCAAAGCTCCAGCACAACTCCTTCTTAACATCTACATGCTCAAGCTTTTCAGTCCACTCTAAGTCTTCCCTACAATAGCCAAGATCCTATTCTGTATTGAATACTGAAGCAAGGTATTCATTAAGTACCTCTGCTATCTTCCCCGTTTCCATACATACTTTTCCACTGTCACACTTGATTGGTCCTATTCTCTCACGTCTTATCCTCTTGTTCTTCACATACTTATAGAATACCTTGGGGTTTTCCTTAATCCTGCTTGCCAAGGCCTTCTCATGGCCCATTCTGGCTCTCCTAATTTCTTTCTCAAGCTCCTTCCTGCCATCTCTATCAATGCCTAGTTTTTTGAACCTTTCTTAAGATCTTCTTTTCTTCTTGACTAGATTCACAACAGCCTTTATACACCATGGTTCCTGTACCCTACCATTCTTTCCCTGTCTCATTGGAATGTACCTATGCAGAACTCCATGCAAATATCCCCTGAACATTTGCCACATTTCTTCCATACGTTTGCCTGAGAATATCTGTTCCCAATTTATGCTTCCAAGTTTTTGCCTGATAGCCTCATATTTCCCCTTACTCCAATTAAATGCTTTCCTAACTTGTCTGTTCCTATCCTTCTCTAATGCTATGGTAAAGGAGATAGACTTGTGATCACTATCTCCAAAATGGTCTCCCACTGAGAGATTTGACACCTGACCAGGTTCATTTCCCAATACAGCCTCTCCTCTTGTCGGCTTATCTACATATTGTCTCAAGAAACCTTCTTGAACACACTTAACAAACTCCACCCCATCTAAACCCCTCACTGTAGGGACAAGCCAATTGAAATTCAAATCTCCTGCCACAACAACCCTGTTATTATTACACCTTTCCAGAATCTGTCTCCCTATCTGCTCCTTGATGTCCCTGTCACTATTGGGTGGTCTATAAAAAACACCCAGTAGAGTTATTGACCCCTTCCCATTCCTAACTTGCACCCACAGAGACTCAGTAAACAATCCATCCATGTCTTCATCCTTTTCTGCAGCCGTGACACTATCTCTGATCAGCAGTGCCATGCCCCACCTCTTTTGCCTCCCTCCCTGTCCTTTCTGAAACATCTAAAGCCTGGCACTCTAAGTAACCATTCCTGCCCCTGAGCCATCCAAGTCTCTGTAATGGCCACAACATCATAGCTCCAAGTACTGATCCACGCTCTAAGCTCATCCACTTTGTTCATGATACTCCTTGCATTAAAATAGACACATCTCAAACCATCAGTCTGAGCGCGTCCCTTCTCTATCACCTGCCTATCCTCCCTCTCACACTGCCTACAAGCTTTCTCTATTTGTGTGCCAACCACCTCTTCCTCCGTCTCTTCAGTTTGGTTCCCACCCACCAGCAATTCTAGTTTAAACTCTCCCCAATAGCCTTAGCAAACCTCCCTGCCTGGATATTGGTCCCCCTGGGATTCAAGTGCAAACCGTCCTTTTTGTACAGGTCACTCCTACCCCAAAAGAGGTCCCAACGATCCAGAAATCTGAACCTACCCCTGGCTCCAATCCCTCAGCCATACATTTATTCTCCACCTCTCTCTATTCCTATACTCACTGTCACGTGGCATAGGCAGTAATTCTGAGATGACTACCTTTGTGGTCCTGCTTCTCAACTTCCTTCCTAATTCCCTGTAGTCTGTTTTCAGGACATCCTCACTTTTCCTGCCTATGTCGCTGGTACCAATATGTACCACTGGCTGTTCTGCTTCCCACTTCAGGACATCATGGACACGATCAGAAACATCCTGGACCCTGGCACCTGGGAGACAAACTACCATCCGTGCTTCTTTCCTGTGTCCACAGAATCGCCTGTCTGACCCACTAACTATAGAGTCCCCTATCACTGCTGCCACCCTCTTCCTTCCCCTACTCTTCCGAGCCTCTGTGCCAGAGGTGCGGCCACTGTTGCTTCCCCCAGGTAGGCCGCACCCCCCCCCAACAGTTCTCAAACAGGAGTACTTATTGTCAAGGAGTACAGCCACAGTTGTACTCTCTAGCTTCTGACTCTTGCCCTTTCCTCTCCTGACTGTTACCCACTTATCTGTGTCCCAAGGCCCCGGTGTGACTACCTGACTAAAGCTCCTCTCTATCACCTCCTCACTCTCCCTGACCAGATGAACGTCATCAAGCTGCATCTCCAGTTCCCTAACCCGGTCCCTAAGGAGCTGCAGCTTGATGCACCTGGTGCAGATGTGGCCATCTGGGAGGCTGGGAATCTCCAGGACTTCCCACATCTGGCACCGAGCACAGAACACCGGCCTCACACACATTCTTCCTGTCTGTATCCTACACATGCAACCTACCTCAACTTGACCAGTTATTGCCAAAGCCCCACTGAGCCAAAGCCTTTCTACTCCGTCGCCCGCTCTATCAGATGTCTCCTTTTAATCTCTTCTCGCTGTTCTCACTGGCTGACGTCCATGTGCAGGGTCTTGCCCCGATCAAACCACTGAAGAAATAGCCCCTAACAAACAATTTGTTAAGTATTTCCATTGTTACCTGCTACCTTACAGCATTTTGGTTCTGGAACCACAATTATTTGTTTTGAGAACCAAATAAGCCCTATCTTTACTTATCTATCCTCTCCCTGAATAGACCAAAAGACCATAAGTCATAGGAGAAGAATTGGGCCATTCGGCCCATCGAGTCTGCTCTGCCATTCCATCATGGTTGATTTATTATCTCTCTCAACCCCATTCTCTTGCCTTCTCCCCATTACATTTGATGCTCTGTCAAATTAAGAGTCAATCAACCACTGCTTTAAATATACCCAACTATTTGGACTCTACTGCTGCCTGTGGCAATGAATTCTACAGATTCACTACCCTCTGGCTCAAGAAATTACCCCCATCTCTGTTCTAAATAGACACCTCTCTATTCTGAGGCTGTACTATCTGGTCAAGGACTCCCCCCACTATAGGAAACACCCTCTCCATATCCAAACTATCTAGGCCTTTCTATATTCCATGAAATCCCCTCTTATTCTTATAAACTCCAGTAAGTGCAGGCCCAGAGTCATCAAACGCTCTTCATACATTAATCCTTTCATTTCCAGAATAGTCGTGTAAACCTCCTCAAGACCCTCTCCAATGCTAACACATCTTTTCTTAGATAAGGACCCAAAACTACTCACAATACATCAAGTGTGGTCTGATCAATGCCTCAGTATTACATCCTTGCTTTTATATTCTAGTCCTCTCAAAATTAATGCTAACATTGCATTCGCCTTCTTTAACACTGACTCAACCCACAAGGTGACCTTTAAGGAATCCTGCACAAGGACTCCCAAGTCCCTATGCATCTCAGATTTTTGAATTTAGAAAATAGTCTATGCCTTTATTCCTTCTAACAAAGTACGTTACCATATACTTCCCGACACAAAATTCCATCTGCCATTTCTTTGCTCATACTCCCAGTCTGTCTAAGTCCTTCTGCTGACTCCCTGATTCCTCAACACTACTTGTCCCTTCACCTATTTTCATATCAACAAACTTAGCCACAAAGCCGTCGATTCCATCATCTAGATCATTGACATATAACGTGAAAAGAAGCCATCCCCCAACACAAACCATGGTGGCACACAACTAGTCACCGGCAGCCAACCAGAAGAGGCCACTTTTTGCCTCCTGCCTGCCAGTCAGCCAGTCTATCCATGTCAATATCTTCCTGTAAAACAAGGGGTTCCTATCTTGTTCAGGAGCCTCATGTGTGGAAATTTATCAAAGGCCTTCTGATCAAAGTCAACAACATCCATTAACTCTCCTGTGTCTATCCTGTGTGTTACTTCCTCAAAGAATTTCAACTGATTTGTCAGGAATAAATTCTCCCTAAGGAAACCATGCTGATTTCAGCCTATTTTATCATGTGCTTCCAACTACCCCAAAACCTCATCCTTAATAATGGACTCCAACATCTTCCCAACCACCGAAGTCAGACTAATTGGCCTATAATTTCTTTTCTCCTGCCTCCCTCCCTTCTTAAAGCGTGAAGTAACATTTGAAATTTTCCAGTCCTCTGGAACAATTCCAGAATATAGTGACTCTTGAAAGATCATTACTAATGCCTCCATAATCTCTTCAGCCACCTCTTTCAGAACCCTGGGGTATAGTCCATCTGCTCCAGGTAGATTATTTACCTTCAGACCTTTCAGCTTCTTAAGCACCCTCTCTTGAGTAATAGAAACTGCACTCACTTCTGCCCCCTGACACTCTCGAATTTCTGACATATTGCTAGGGTCACTCACAGTGAAGGCTGATGGAATATATTATTAAAATTCGTCCACCATTTCTTTGTCCCTCAAAACTACCTCTCTAGCATCATTTTCCAGTGGTCTGCTATCCACTCTCTAACTTCTCACTAATTTTTTGCTATATTATATGCCCCCTCTTTTCCTTTAATGCTGTCTTTGGCTTCCCTTGTCACCCACAGTTGTGTCACCCTCCCTTTAGAATACTTCTTCATCATTTGGATGTACATATCCTGTGCCTTCCAAATTGCTCCCAGAAACTCCAACCATTGATGTTCTGTTATTATTCCTACTAGTGTGCCCTTCCATTCAACTTTGGTCAGCTCTTCTCTCATGCCTCTGTAACTGCCTTTGCTCCATTGCAATACTAATGCATCTGACTTTAGCTTCTCCCTCTCAAACTGCAGGGTAAATTCTATCATATTATAAACACTGTTTCCTAAGGGTTCCTCTACCTTAAGCTCCCTAATCAAATTTGGCTCTTTACACAACACCCATTCTAGTATTACCTCTCCCCTAGTGGGCTCAACCACAAGCTGCTCTAAAAAGCCAACTCAGGGATTCTACAAATTCTCTCTCTTAAGATCCAAAATCAGCACCGACCTGATTTTCTCAATCTACCTGCATATTGAAATTCCCCATAACTATCGTAATATTGCCCTTTTTACATGCCTTTTCTATCACCCATTGTAATTTTTTATTCCACAGCCTGGCTACTGTTCGGAGGCCTGTATATAACTCCCATTAGTATCGTTTTACCCTTGCATTTTCTTAACTCCATCCACAAGGATTCTACCATCCTCCAATTCTAGGTCACCTCTTCCGAAGGATTTGATTTCATTTTTTACCAATAGAGTTACCCCAGCCTCTCTACCTACCTGCCTGTCCTTTTGATACAATGTGTATCCTTGGATGTTAATCTCCCAGCTATGATCTTTCAACCTCAAGTCAGTGATGCTGACAACATCATACCTGCTGATCTCTAAGTGCTCTAAAAGATCATCTACTTTACCCTGTGTACTGTATGCTTTCAAATATAAAGCCTTCAATCCTGTACTCAACACCCTTTTCAATTTTGCCCCATGGTACACTTCAATTCATCCCACTGAGTGTCATTTTGCTTTATCTTCTGCCTGTCCTTCTCACATTCTCACTGGATCTTCTTATATACCAATTGCCTCATCCTCAGCCCTATCACTCCAGGTCCTAAACTCCTGCCAAATTAGGTTAAACCCTCCCCAACAGCTCTAGCAAACCTGCCTGTAAGAACATTGGTCCTCCTCGGATTCAAGTGTAACCTGTCCTTTTTGTACAGGTGACACCTTCTCCAGAAGAGATCCCAATGATCCAGAGATTACTGCCCTGGAGGTCCTGCTTTTCAGCTTTCTACCTAACTCTTCAGGACCTCCTCCCTTATGTTGCTGGTACCAATATGTACCATGACCTCCGGCTGCTCACCCTCCCCTTTAGAATGCTGTGGACCCCATCTGAGACATCCCTGATACTGGCACTTGGGAGCCAACATACCAGACAGGCGTCTCGTTCACATCCACAGCATCTCCTCTCTGCTCCTCTAATTATGCAATCCCCTATCACTACTACACTCCTCATCTCCCGTCTTTTCTTCTGAGCCACAGAGCCAGACAGTGTAAGAGAATCATTCACTTCAGCTTCCCCCATCAGCTCACGCCCCAAACAGTATCCAAAACATTATTGAAGAGAGCTCTGCACTGGCTGCCTATTCCTTTTCCGTCTCCTGACAGTCACCCACCTACCAGCCTCTTCAACTTAGGGATGACAACCTCCCTGTAGCTCCTAACTATCATCTCTTCATTCTCCTGTGTGAGTGGGAGATCATCAAGCTGCAGCTCCAGGTCCTTAACACCTGAATACCCACTCCAGAGTCTTACACTAGCAGAAAAAACATTGTGATATGTGACTGTTTCTTCCAAAGCATTAGAATTTAGATTCATAAGTTTAAGCCAAACTAGTTAATTATGTTGTAAATAGTGCAATTAATTGTGAACAAGCTATCTAAGGACTGTAAAATATTAGGTAAAATAAACAAAGAGGGAAGAACAATTTAAATTAAAGGCAGATAGGTATAACTAACATAATTCAGGGGAACATGGCTAGCATAAATATATCAAAATAGTTCTCAATCTCAAAGTCAAAATAAATTTGTATCAAAGCGAGTATATGCCACCACATTCTACTTTGAGATTTATTTTCCTGTAGGAAACTTAAATGTAGTGCATTCGTCATTCACTAAGTCTAATCACTGCCAGATGGTGATTAACAAAGTACATAGATTACAGTATTTGATTTCATAGACAAAAATAATAAGAGCAAATAAACTTGGTCTGAAGAGTGCCTTTAATTCAAGCACACTTTCAATTGTTATATTGAGGTGATATCACCAAAATGAGCATGCAGACACTCAAATCTCTCACACACACACACCCCTCCGTGTGTGTGTGTGTGTGTGTGTGTGTGTCTCTCTCTCTCTCTATATATATATATATTTCAGAAACAACTTTCATGTCCTTTTGTTTTAATGTATTTTCCCCAGAGAAAGTAGTTTCTCTGTATCTATTCTATCACATCCTCGTAAAATTCCAATGCCCTCAATCAGATCATTTGATCTTCTGTATGGAATGGAAGACTAGTTAAACTAAGTTCATATAAAGACAGTTTAAGAGTAGAAAGATACATTTATGGAAAAAAAAATCAGATCATCTTGTGGGATTTTGCATGTTCCATTATTGAAAGAGCAATAAAACCATAAATAGCATTGAACAACGACTGACCAGATCATATTAAACATTAGAATGTGCATCCATAAAGGGATAAAAAGGGATTTCAGTAAACATCGCCGTGAAGGAACTGAGAAAGCTGAGATGTAATTTAGTAAAGTGCTTAAAATCCTAAAGAATTTTCATAAATTGAATAGGGAAATAGTGTTTCCTTGGTTTACGGTCAGTAATATAAAGGCATTAACTTGAACGTACAACGTACAGAGATATTAAGATAATATTCGATATATCGAGGCTATTGTAAATATTAAAAATCTTCTTCAAAATGTAGTTACATCAGATATTATTCCATATTTTTATAACAGAATAGATAAAAATTTAAGTTGAGGAAGATACAGTGGACAAAGGGAGAACAGGGTATCTGTGTGCATTATCAGTCAAAGCAAAGTGCCAGTAACTTTTGAGTTAAAAGCTCCAATGCAAAGACATGAGCACAGGTTTACAATGCAGTACTAATTAAGTGCAGCATTCTCAGGGTTGATGTCTTTCAAATTAGATGTTAAACTGAAGTCCATATGTCTATCCTGTCCAATTTGTCGAAAGATTCCATGGCACTATTACAAAGAAAATCACGGCAGATCTCTCTGGTGTCCTAGCCAATATTAATCTTGGAACAGCATTACTAAAATAGATTATCTCATTACTTAGTGATGCTTGTCAAACACTATTATGCAGAAACTGACTGCTATGCTTCCTATTTTACAAAAGTCACCACACTTCAAATGTTCTGCTTTGGTTGATTAATATTTGAGATAAGAACCTGCGAAAGGTATGATAAAGTGCAAGATCTTTCTTTGTTGAACCCACAATGATGCTACTGAATGATAGAGCAGGCTTCAGAGATCAATTGGCCTATTTCTGCATCTGCGTCTCATGTTCTCTAAATTTCTATGTACTGCAATTGACATTTACTTCAGATCAATAGTTTTTGTGGAAAGCTACAATAAAACACAGACATTTCCCTGGGTACTTGGATCCAATAGCAATGTAACACATCTTCGTTTGTTTGATAAACATAATTTTCTTAAATGAGTTAATGCTCCTATGTTTTCCATCTTTATTAAAGTAAGTTTTCTTTTTTGATTGATGTTGTCCATCTGAATTACTGCTAAGGCAACATACTCATATGGTGGAGGAACTCAGCAAGTCAGACATCATCACCTCTGTGGAGGGGAGTAAACAGTCTATGCTTTGGGCCGAGACCCTTCATCAGAATGGGAAAAGGAAGGGGGCAGTGACAGGTGAGACCAGGTGAAGGGGAAGGTGACACACACAAAATGCAGGAACAACTTAGCGGGCCAGTCAGCAGCTGTGGAAGAAGGTGGATGGGTGAAGGAGGGGAATGAAGTAAGAAGCTGGGAGGTGATCGGTGGAAGAGGTAAAGGGTTGAAGAAGAAGGAATCTGATTGGAGAGCACAGTGAACCACAAAAGAAAAGACAGGAGAAGAGGCATTAGAGGGAGGGGATGGGGCAGGGGTGAGAGGGGCACCAGAATGGGGAATGAAAAAAGAGAGAAGAAGGAGAAATTACCAGAAGTTTGAGAAATCAATTTTCATGGCATCAGGTTGGAGGCTACTCAGATGAAATATGACGTGTTGCTCCACCAACCTGAGTGTGTCCTCATTGTAGAGGTAGAGGAGGCTAAGGATTGACATATCAAAATGTGAATGGGAAGTCAAATTGAAATTTGCTTCTTTCTGTTTTTGTTTCTCTCTGTAATCCATTGCCAGGTCATTCAGGGGGCTGTCAGGTTTTCAATGTATTTACCAGCTCTCCCTAACAGTGAACATACACTAAACTGAATTATATACAAGTAAACTTTTCAATGACATGAAAAATCAACAAAGCAGAAACTCCATATGGAATTAGGAGCCACATCAATGGTGCCCATTGAGAAAGTGTTTCAAAGCAACATTAATCAGAACTATATTTGATTATGTAGTGTATGAGAGTCTTGGATCAAATTAACTGCTGCTGGCATGATCAAAATGACACCCAAGTAATTTCTGACTTACAAAGTTATTTTGCAGCTAAAACAACACTTTAAGTGACATTGAGAATAACAAAACGATTCTACCAAGGACATTTGCTGAGCATTGTAGTATTCCTGAGACATCTTCCAGCTCCTCACTGACAGACTGATCTGCGCTTGGGCATCTGTTTGATGGTTGCAGGTCTCTCTCCAATTCTCTGCAATTGAAGCAACACAACAGGTTTTAGCTTTTAGTGTAACATACATGCACACAGAGAGGAGAAAAAAAACTTAACTATCGCTACCTTGAGCTTCCTTCAGGCATGGAATTGAGGTTAAAGCTTAAAGGTTGATAAGGTTTGCCACATTTGAACGTAATTTACATGATAAGACAACTAATCCTGACTGTAGCCCCACATGCCAATACTGCAAAGGAGATAACTGCTTCAGAGGTGAATGTGGTGTTCAGTGACTGGAATTCTGAGACACCTGTGCAAAATCCATAAGGCTTAAGAAAGCATCTGAGCAATTGACTGGAAATCTACATGATCAGGTACAGGCTTTTTTAAAGGGATGCACTTGCGTTGCAAGCTAAGCGATTCTTCAGTGTAATATATGCTTAGAGCTCCACTAACTTACTGAAATTTATAGCGGTGTGTAGACATATTCAGTCCACATTTTGCCACGGCAATGCATACAGTACCTAAAAGGCAGCTGTCTGATATCACTGCACCAAGGTAGTATTGAGCCAGGTCTTCCAATGACCAGAGAGCTCCCTGACCTCTCCAGTTTCATGTTATCAGGATTATGTAGTGTGTGTGAACCACATGCAATCTCTCAGCAGGTTTCATTTCCCAGATGATTTGAAAACCGAATACAGTCGACCATTGGCATATGATTTCATACTGACAGTTCTCCATAATTTCAATCTAGCTGGAGGAGAATGGCACAGAGGGAGTGAGAGAAGAAGGAGACAGAGAGGGAGGAGGGAAAGAAGAAGGAGAGAGAGGCGGGAGTGAAAGGAGAAGGGGGGGAGAGAAGGAGAGGGAGAGAGGGAGAGAAGGCGGGAGGGAGAGAGGGAGAGAGGGAGGGGTAGGGGTAGGGGTAGAGGGAGAGGGAGAGGGAGAATAAAGGAGACTGGATGTCCCAAGCCTGAGGAAGTCGCAGAGAAATATACAAGATATTGGGTGTGAACAATCAATGTAATTTTAAAACTGTGATCTCTTGAAGTATTTTTCCAAATAACTAACTCTTCTTTGAGTTGCAACATTGTTTTGTAGAAAGTTCCAGAAACAGTCCGTGAAGAGCACACAAATAAGCTATACACACTCTGAGTTCCTTACATTTCAAGTCTGTAAGTTAGCATATTCTATCAGGCACTTCATTGGAGTTTAGGTGCCCACTGAGCAAGCACACATTGCAGGAAATGCTAGGGAGAGGCAGAGATAACACGAGGGAGAATTGATACTGGGTTGTAGGTTTGTAATTATGAGGACTAGGAAAGATGATGCTCAGGAACAGGCGGGGACTAAAATTCAGGAGGACTGGGAAGATTGGAGATATGGAGGTCTGGGAAGATAACAGCACTTTCTGTGTACCTCCTGTATGTCAGTGACATTCAGCAGAGCAGGTGCAGCAATGCTTCAGAACTATCTGGATTGCCAGTAGCAAGAGCAATCCGCTGTTGCAAAGACTGGGAAATGCCACTAGCCACCTGTGGTAAACCATATATATATGTAGTAACTGGGTTACCTGCCTGGACATGCCCCTCTGCTGACTGCTCCTGCGGCTCCTCCCACAGACCCCTGAATGAAGGCGATTGTGCCACTGCTCCTCCCTCAGCATGGTGAAGGTCACATTTTACTGCTAATAAAAGACTTTCAGTATTTACTCTACTTCCAGTCTTTTGGAGTTATTAATAGTGCATCATCACCTGAGCTCTATATCCATTCAAACAACTTCCAATTAGAAGAGATGCAAGTTCGAGTAATTACAGCAGTAATTGTTGGTCATCCGGCAAAAGATCTGGCTCATTGTCCCAAGGTAGATTCTAGGTAAGATTCTTGATTGTATATTTTCTCACCATACAACTTACAATATAAGAGAATACACTGTGATACACATTTTCAGTGTGTATGTTCTGCTGTATATGATTATATGGTTTAGCTCTCTCTCTGACCCAAACTCCCTTAGAGCTTGATTTCCACAGTTAAAAGTTCAAAGAAAATTTATTATCAAAGTACATATATGTCACCATAAGCTACCTTGAGATTCATTTCTTGCGCAGGTATTTAGAGGAAAATAAAGAAATACAATAGAACTTATGAAAAGCTATAAATAAACAACCAATGTGCAACTGAAGACAAATTGTGCAAACAACAACAAGTAAATAAATAAATCTGAGTTGTAGACTCCTTGAAAGCGAATCTGTAGGTTATAGAATCAGTTCAGCATTGAGATGAGTGAAGTTATCCATGCTGCTTAAGGAGTCTTGACTAAAATATACTCCTTTTAAGGTATTATTTTGTGATTTTGAAAATTTAAATTCTGAACTGTTTCTTCCCAGTTTTTGTTTACTTTTTTCCACCTAGCCTGATTCTTCCACTTGAGAAGATAGGCATCAGCCCGCCACACGATCGTAGTGTGCACATCCACAGCAGGATGTGCCAGACATCAAACGGCTGTGACCCTATCTTTAATGTTCAGAATTAAACTCTGGTTATTCTCTCTGTCATAATTTTGGCACTAATTGCCAGAACCCACATATTTTATGGAGTAACAGTTTATTTTTAACATTTAAATAGACATATATTTAAACAGTTTTTCCATCCATTTAATTTTTTTTCAGTTTACTGGGAGTCAGTTTTTCCCATCTGTTTGGCATGTTTTAACTCATGCATAAAGAATGTGATTAGACTGCAAACTAAAATATTTCACACAATAATATTACCTTCACAGTGAGTGAATGAAATGCACATACAAAGACTCTTCCAATCCATGGCTATTACAAATAATTCAGGTTAATAGGCCAAGAATTTATAGTGCTTACACATGGTCAAAGATGGGCAGAAACTTTGTGATTTCGCGGAGGTTTGATATATTTAAATTATAGTTTACTTCATATTTAGCAGCTAGGCAGATCTCCCAGAACTTCAGTACTTTTTCAATCAGCAAACCATAATTTTGGCATCATGCCTGAGTCAGTACAAATTTCCAATTACACGCTAAAAGATAGGTTCACAGCCGTATATAGCTAACACTAAGAAGCAAAGGGAAAGGAACTTCAACCTGTTGATAATAAACTTTAAAAAAAAGTCTGGTCAGGATTACTGCCACACTCCTGGTAAGGTTGTGGCAGCAGAGACTAATCATAAATTTGGCTGAAGCCCCAGGCAGGATCAAGAACTAAAAATGTCACACGGTTTGAAGCCACTAGAAATCCGAATCATTCAGAGGAAGTTCCACACCCATAAAACCCTCTGATAACAGGTGCCAACAAAAAAGTGACACTTGAACACGTTTTGAAAATACTTTAAACTGCCATTTTGGTTGTTCCCTTATACTGAGAACATTACTGTTCTTAAAACAACTGCCTTTCTATTTCATTTTCCAATATCATAGGAACATCAATAAATGATTTAACCCATTAAGTGTGATCACATTTTACTGATATTAGGACAGATCTACAAATGAACTCCATATGCCTGACTCCATATTCCTCAATAGTTTTAGTCAACAGAAGTCTGGAAAGTTCTCATTAAAAAATAACAGCTGAGAGAGAATTAACTGCTGTCTGTGGGGCTTCCAAACTTCAACATCACTTTGCACATGGAAACATTCCCTTACAGCACTTTTAGAAGTTCTGGCTCTAATACCTGCACCACATATTTCTCATCCAGGACTCACCAACCACTGGAAATACTTTCTTTCATCTATTTCGCTGATTTCTCATTGGTTAGTTGGTCACAGGGGTGCGATTGGATGGCATGGGTTTGGTGAGCTGGAAGATACCATTACCATGCTGTATCTCTAAATGAAAAATAAATAAAATTTCAATCTAATCCTCATTTTACCTCCTATATTACAAGGAATGTATTATGTGTTTCTCTCATCTTTCTTCATAATTTTACCCTTGGAGCCCTGATAAATCTGTGCTACTTTCCTTCAAATCCCAAACTATACATCAAGTAGCTGTGTTGCAGAGCTACACACAGTAACACTTAACAGAGGAGGATGGAAGAAGAGTGAGAGAAAGATCATAGCCAGGAGAATCTTGCCTCTTTTGTCTGCTTCTACCTTTCTAAATAAATTGATACATAGTCTAATATTTCTGAAGGCAATGATTGGCAAATGTCTCCAACTTCAACAGTCAGAATTCCAGTCGCTTATCCATGGCTGGACCAATTTTCTATGAAATCATTGCTACTGCCGTCCTGCATTTCTTAGCCTTTGGATAAGTCCATTCAGAGGTTGATCATTTATGTCATGTGCCATGTTTTGCAACATACTGCTGGCTACAGGATAACACAGAAGATTTCCACTTAAGGAAAAGATAATTCACATCCTTCTCTTGAACATAGAACATAGAATATAGGATTATTCAGGGCTTCAGGGCTTCAAACAGTTGTTGATTAAGAGTTTGCATTAGTGCAATACAATACTGCAGCATGCTTTCACTCATAGTATGGATGTCCATCTGTTTAACCAAAAGGGAAGAACATATAACATAGAAGAGTACAGCACAGTACAGGACCTTCGGCCCACATTGTTGTGCCGACCCTCAAACCCTGCCTCCCATATAACCCCCCCCACCTTAAATTCCTCCATATACCTGTCTAGTAGTCTCTTAGATTTCACTAGTGTATCTGCCTCCACCACTGACTCAGGCAGTGCATTCCATGTACCTACCACTCTCTGAGTAAAAAACCTTCCTCTAATATCCCCCTTGAACTTCCCACCACTTACCTTAAAGCCATGTCCTCTTGTATTGAGCAGTGGTGCCCTGGGGAAGAGGCGCTGGCTATCCACTCTATCTATTCCTCTTAATATCTTGTACACCTCTATCATGTCTCCTCTCATCCTCCAAGTGTGGCCTAACCAGAGATTTATAGAGCTGCATTTATAGAGCTTCGCGACTCTTAAACTCTATCCCTCGACTTATGAAAGTTAACACCCCATAAGCTTTCTTAACTACCCTATCTACCTGTGAGGCAATTTCCAGGGATCTGTGGACATGTACCCCCAGATCCCTCTGCTCCTCCACACTACCAAGTGTCCTGCCATTTACTTTGTACTCTGCCTTGGAGTTTGTCCTTCCAAAGTGTACCACCTCACACTTCTCCGGGTTGAACTCCACCTGCCACTTCTCAGCCCACTTCTGCATCCTATCAATGTCTCTCTGCAATCTTTGACAATCCTCTACACTATCTACAACACCACCAACCTTTGTGTCGTCTGCAAACTTGCCAACCCACCCTTCTACCCCCACATCCAGGTCATTAATAAAAATCACGAAAAGTAGAGGTCCCAGAACCGATCCTTGTGAGACACCACTAGTCTCAACCCTCCAATCCAAATGTACTCCCTCCACCACGACTCTCTGCCTTCTGCAGGTAAGCCAGTTCTGAATCCACCTGGCCAAACTTCCCTGGATCCCATGCCTTCTAACTTTCTGAATAAGCCTACCATGTGGAACCTTGTCAAATGCCTTACTAATATCCATGTAAATCCCATCCACTGCACTACCCTCATCTATATGCCTAGTCACCTCCTCAAAGAACTCTATCAGGCTTGTTAGACACGATCTGCCCTTCACAAAGCCATGCTGACTGTCCCTGATCAGACCATGATTCTCTAAATGCCCATAGATCCTATCTCTAAGAACCTTTTCCAACATAGTTCCCACGACAGACGTAAGGCTCACTGGTCTATAATTACCCGAACTATCCCTACTGCCTTTTTTGAACAAGGGGACAACATTCGCCTCCCTCCAATCCTCCGGTACCATTCCCGTGGACAACAAGGACATAAAGATCCTAGCCAGAGGCTCAGCAATCTCGTCCTTCGCCTCGTGGAGCAGCCTCGGGAATATTCTGTCAGGACCCAGGGACTTATCCATCCTAATGTATTTTAACAACTCCAACACCTCCTCTCCCTTAATATCAACATGCTCCAGAACATCAACCTCACTCATACTGTCCTCATCGTCATCAAGTTCCCTCTCATTGGTGAATACCGAAGAGAAGTATTCATTGAGGACCTCGCTCACTTCCACAGCCTCCAGGCACATCTTCCCACCTTTATCTCTAAACGGTCCTATCTTCACTCCTGTCATCCTTTTGTTTTTCACATAATTGAAGAATGCCTTGGAGTTTTCCTTTACCCTACTCGCCAAGGCCTTCTCATGCCCCCTTCTTGCTCTTCTCAGCCTCTTCTTAAGCTCCTTTCTTGCTTCCCTATATTCCTTAATAGACCCATCTGATCCTTGCTTCCTAAACCTCATGTATGCTGCCTTCTTCCATCTGACTAGATTTTCCACCTCCCTTGTCACCCATGGTTCCTTCACCCTACCATTCTTTATCTTCCTCACCGGGACAAATTTATCCCTAACATCCTGCAAGAGATCCCTAAACATCGACCTGTAGTAGATAACATACGGCAGTATAGAAAAAAATTGCTGATTGTATGCTTGGAGATTCAGGAGTGATGGACACTTAAAGTGGTCAGGGTATTACAAAAATTTAGAGCGTTGCCAGTTGGAAAGGCTATCATTAACTACATTATTCCCAAAATGCTTGAGTGATCCTTTCAGCACTGGGCAGTTGTAGTATCCTTGTGGGCGTACAAAAGGCTGCTGCTTCTGCTTGGCTAGTCCGTTGGGACTGAGGCTGACTTGTTCAAGTCCGGTTTTGTGTGTGTTTTGGTGGCTACTGCAGCCAATCTGGAAACCATAGGCTCTTCCACAGACAGGGTGGGAGCACAGGTAGCATGATAGGTGGTACATCCCTTCTGTTATTTATACAGGGCTTTTGTGTGTTGTCGCTACATGACCCTGAGGTTCCCCAAAACTGCATTTCTCCACTTTGAATGATCATACAGCAAAGGTTCCCAGGACTATATTGGAACATAGGATTTCTTCAAGAAAGCTTGAGAACATTTTTTTTTCTTTTTCCATCTGATAATTTCCTTCCACAACAGAGTGGAATAGAACGTCCATTTCTGGAGACTGGTGTCAGTCGTGTGAATCGTGTGGTTTTTCCGGCACTAAGACTGATAATAGTGACCTCAATACTGGGGATGTTGGCCTGATGTTGGTTTATTCTTCAGGTAAACTTGGATGATTTTACTAAGTCAGCAATGATGAGATGTTTCCAGTGCCTTCAGATAGATGTGTGCTGTAATCTAGGTCTCAGAAGTATATCAAAGGGCAGGGCCTACTCTACCATGGGCCCAGGTCCAAGGTCTTGATCTTCAAATATTTCCTTACCTGATCAACCAATGGTGATGCTAGAGCATTGAAGGCAGTGGTGACTTCCATTATAGATGTCTTCCTTTGTCGTGAGCTGGGCCCTGAGTTGTGAGAAGTAGTCACAAACAAGAGAAAAGCTGTAGATGCTGGAAATCCTAGTAACACACACAAAATGCTGGAGGAACTCAGCAGGACAGGCAGCATCCATGGAAATGAGTAAACAGTCAACATCTTGTGCGTGTTGTGTGAAGTGGTACCTGTTTTCCAGAATCTTGGCATGAACTTTTATTATTGGAAGGCAGTGAGATGCAGCAGGGGCTGACTATTGTCTTGCAGATGTTCAGTGTGAAGGCCATTCTCTCATAAGTTCAGTGAATGTATTGTCGACATCTTGGAGCTCATCTTTCAAATACAGTGGATTGTAGTTAATTGGCTATTTCTTTCTTTTTACAAACTATAATTACATTTGAGTTGGTCCCTTAATGGGTATTGCTTCTCTTGAGTTAAACTTACAGACCTTCTCAGAGAATTTTGATTCATTTAATGCTAAAGAGAATTTTTCTCTATTAAGGGCTAGCTTGACTAGTTCCTTGGATGTTGTTAGATATACCTGATAGGCCCTGAAGATTTATTTACCTTCATATATGGCACACTTTAGGCACGTTTATTGACTGTGCAAATACCTGCCAAATTTGCACAAGTAAATTACGGGTTTCATAAAGTTCAATTCCTGCTTCAGTCTAAAAGACTGCTCTTTTACTCTCTAACACTATCTGATCTTGGTCTGAATGATTAGAAATGTTTATAATGCTGTTTACTCAAAAAAAAACAACTCTAACCAACCACGTACGCACCGGAAATCTCTTAGTTGCAGTGCATTCTTCTACTTGTCAATCATTCATGTGCCACCTGGGAAAGGAAGTCCAAACCTAGATTTAATCTTCTCCCTGGGCCTCAAAATAGAACCTTCTTATTTTGCGAAAATCCATGTCCATCAATTGGAAGTCTTATCATTTTCCCTTGACCTGCAATGGTATTACCATCGTCCAATTCCCCATCAGAAGTATTTTACTTTAGAGATACAGCACTGTAACAAGCCTTCCAGCCCAACAAGCCAACACAACCCATGTGACCAATTTACCTACTAACCAATACGTCTTTGGAATATTGGAGGAAACCAGAGCACCTGGAGGAAACCCACACAGTCACAAGAAGAATGAACAAACTCCTTACAGACAGCGGTGGAAAGGAACTCACATCACAGATAAGCTAACTGCTACACCACTGTGCTAATTAAATACCCTGCTTAGAATCCAACCTTGTCCAGGCACTTAATTACTGAGGATCAGACACCACTGCAACAAGAGATTCACCACTTTATTCACAGAACTCATCTACCATCTACAAAGCACAACATAAAGAAGGACCATGGATGTATTTCTATGCACCATTTTAGTCACCTCTTCAAAAGGTTCACTGATGTTCATAAGAAATGACTTACACTTTACAAGTTAAATCTGAGCAGCAGAAAATTTAAGATAGTCAGTCACTCCATTAAAAAGTATTGAATCTGGCAACTTCCCACTGAAGAATATGAGGCTAAACTGGTCTCTGGTTTCCTGTGCTCATTTCATTTAAGAAATATGGCATGACATTTGAAATTCTGCAATCTAAGGAAGTGATTCCTGACTCTAGTTTACATTGCATAATTATAGTTGTCAGTGCCTGTCTTTAAAACCTGCAATGTAACACTGTCTGAGGGATTTGTCATTCTTTAATATCCATAATACATGTTACGTGTTTTCCTAATGACAGGAGATTGATTAAAGTGTTCTTACATTGTCTGGAGTTTGAATATGATTTCATCGAAATATTGAAGACTATGAGATAAATTAACAAGATCAATGTGTTCTCTTACAACAAAGAAAATGGCAAAAACCATCTTGTCCAAGACATTTGTTACTCATTAATGTTATTGTTCTCTTCTTCATCTCTATTCTGCCAACATTCACTTGGGTGAGTCTCAGCAGATAATTTAATATTGATTTTCTATGTGATACCTGTCATGCTTCTCCTCTTCTTCCACTGAATAATGTAACCAAATAATTCTACTTTCATCCTTTTTCTCTTTTAATTTAGAGGTTCACAAGGTCTCAAAGGAATCTCATGGTTATTATTACATTCTCCTTGTTTTTTTTCTCTCTATAGTCTGCACCGGTACTTAAATGTACTATCAATATTTACTGTGATTTGTATCTTTCCCGTCAGTTGCCAGAATCTGCATTAGTTTTACCCAGTTTGAAAGCTTTTTCCTTTTAACTTTAGATGATAACTTACCTCATTTATCAATGGATGCTTTTAAATCATGGAGCTCTTTCTTTGTTCCTACAACGTAGTATAAAATATTTTACTGAAACAATGGCTTCTTACCTGTATTGCACTTAAAGCTTGCCAACATTTTCAGCATCAGAAAGCACTTTCTATTATAACCAAATATTTTATGTTCCTGTCTCCTTATCCAGCTATTGTGTGACCTTTAGGTGAGATTGGCAATTTCTTGCCACTTTAGCTGTGCCCACTGGGATGTGGGTTGAGAATGTCACAGCTGCACTGCACACATAACCCAATCGTCTGCAGATGAAAATCCATCCCTTCATTCCGGATTCAGTCAGAAACATGGTCCCATGTGAGTACCCAAAAGTGAAGCCTTCTAATCATCTTCTTGTTCACCAAGCAGCAAGCAGCTGGAGCACCATGCTTAGAAAACTGCCTATTCTTCATGTGTTAAACTAAAACTTCTGACCAATTTAATAAATATGTGCATGCTGATTGTAAATTGGTGAGTGGAATAAACATCTAATCTATTAAATTTTTCAAAAATTCAAAAATTATACCTGATGTGCACACTCATGTTTGCAGTATGAATTGGAATTAGTTTATTATTGTCGCATGCACTAAGATACAGCAAAAAGCTTGTTCATTACATAGTGCATTGAGGTAGAACAAGGTAAAACAGCAACAGTGTAGAATAAAGTCTAACAGCTACAGAGAAAGTGCAATGCAGGTGAACGATAAGGTGCAGGATCATAACGAAGTAGATTTTGAGGTCAAGAGTCCAGCTTATTATACCAAAGAACCATTCAGTGGTCTTATAACAGCAGGATAGAAGCTGTCCTTGATCCTGGTGGTTTGTATCTCCTGCCCAATGAAAGAAGGGAGAATAGAGAACGTCTAGGGTGCATAGAGTCTTTGATTATATTGAATGCTTTACTGAAGCAGTGAGAAGTGTAGACAGAGTCCATGGAGGGGAGGCTGGTTTCTGTGGTATGCTGAGTTCTGTCCTCAACTCTCAGCAACTTCTTGCAGTTATGTGTAGAGCAGATGCCATACTAAGCCATAATGCATTGAGATAGGATACTTCCTATGTTTATATATCACAGTGGAATGATTATAGTGCTGGTATTTGTGTGCATGTGCGTTGCTGACTCTCACTGGAAATGTTCAGACAAGATGTAAGGAGCAAAGCTGGTTTTACAACAGCATTCCATTTTGATGCTGATGTTCCAGATAATGCCCTTTTTCAGCCTTGCTCAGCTGCGCATACACACTGTAGCAGGAAAGGAACCAACAACAGTTGACAACCATGTAAAAGAATCATCAACAACTTCCTGACGAAGGGTCTCCGTCCAAAATGCTGTTTATTCCTCACAATAAACACTGCCTGGATTTGAGTTGCTCCAGCATTTTGTGTGTGTATTAACAGCTTACAGGTTAGTTGTTAGGCCAATGTTATAACTGTACAATTATGAAGAGCTTTCTAGAGTCCTTCAGTGTCACCAGAGTGAACAAGGATCATGTCAAGCGATGAAGTGACCTGGTTTTAATTCTCCTCATCAAGACATGAGCACAGCAGAAAACATTCCCGTTGGAATAGAGAACGCTGGGAAAAGGAGGAGAGAATAATTTATTGTAAGAGGTTATTTCCACCCAGGGTGTTCACAGAGCAATTCTTCAACCTGAACATGGCTGTGCTTCAATGTGACATCCCCTCTAAAAGACCCCACCATAGCTGCTGTCACAAAGCAGGATGGCATTCATTTACTCCTTTTGAGCTCGTTCCAGGGTGGAGGCAGAAATGATTGCTACATCTTACCAGTTCACCATTCAGTATTGCACAATAAAACTGACTCTATTCAAAGAATGCTGAGGACGTCATTCGCTTTTCAAAGCGCACTGGTGGAGTGAGCACAGCGCCAGTTGCAAGCTTTCTAATGGTGCAGGACACCAGCAAACGACATAAGCATGTCATTGATATCACCAAAACAAATTCCATTCCCTCATCAAACAACTGAATTGCAATTGCAGACAGCAAATCATTCAGCCTCTGGCATTCTGACAGCTGCGGTGTTGCTTTCATTCTGCAGCTGTCCCCAGGGCAACTTCATCTGAGACACACGACAAACTGAAAAATGGCTATTGGGCAAGGGCCACCCAATATATACCAAAAGAATAAGATTGAACATCCACAAACATGGTATGGAAATGTGGATTGGTACATTGAAACAATGCTTCTGTTGACTGGATTATTTATGGGGCGGTTGAGTAGGGATTTGCGTTTGAAGATGGTTCCAGTACTCAACCAGCTGCATAGATTCACCATCGTGAAAGTACAATTCTTGCCACCAGTTTCAGCCAGCAGAGGAGCAGGGGAAGAAAGAAGGCTAAGTACATGGTAGATAGACAGACAGACTGTCTGTGAACAGTTCATTGAGTTATGATTTCCATAGTTCTCCATCTCGCCCACATTTCATTGCTGACAGTTTCTTGGCCATAGTGGAGAAACAGAAAGGCTACGTAAATATTTCAAACCAAATTTGTAAGTAAAAGCATGACCCACAGGATAAAAACTTCAACAAATCACCTTTGTGCAGTTACTAAGTACTTGTTCCCACACAATGCTACTCAATAGCGACAGCATGTCAGGGTAGGGAGTGTTCGACTGACCTCAAAGGCCTTTTATGAACAGTTTAAGGGTCAGACTGCACCATCTCGGAATGAGCACTGGCAGCCTGGTCTGCTTGACAAGGAAAATAAAGGCCATTGGCAGAGTCCAGGGATGGAGGAAACCTGCTGACATTGTGAAGGAAGATAACAAGTTTGTGCTCCACTGAACTGCCACCACCTATGTCAGCAACCCTTCTACTCTTTTGGAGGATAATTTGCTCTCCAAGCTCCTTTGGACACTGATGTGTGCAGAAGCATTCTAGCAGCAATCTGATCTACGCAAGAGCTGTATGATGGCCACGTTGTTTCTCAGTCGGAAGTGATTGTGGGATGAGGGAGAATCAGAATATTAAAATTTGATTTGGTATGATGATATTACTATTTTTGATGGTTACAGCCATCAAGCCGAGTGCTGGATATACCAAAGATGATGTGGGTATGATCACATAGGTGGGTCTTTCCCTCAAAGGGAAACTGGTGCCCTCAGCAGGTTTCCACCATTTCACTTCCAAGCACCATGGGGGAGGCAGCATGGATACAGCAATGCATTGGATAACCAACTGTCAGTGGCAATACTGATACCATCAAAGAGAGCATCGTAATACCAAACCAGAGTTTAACATTGTTGTGAGACAAGGATGGGGAGGTTTACTACAGTGCTAGGTAGGTGAGGTTGAAATAAACCAATGAATATTGAGTGTTAATCCTCAATCTGGATTATTTGGTGGCACAGTGCGTAGCAGTTAGCGTTATGTTTTAACAGCACCTCAACCCGGCTTCAATTCCACCACTATCTATGAAGAGTTTGGACATTAACTGCTCTGTTTTCCTCCGGGTGCTTCAGTTTCCTCCCACAGTCCAAAGATGTACAGGTTCAAAGGTTAATTTGTTGCAGGGGCTCATGGGCTGGAAGGGCCTGTCACCGAAATCTATCTCTAAATAAATAAATATATGAAGCGTAGCGGGGTTTTGACTACTGACCAGTTTTCCGCTGGTCTCATAACTGGTGTTTGAAGATTCATTCACTAAGCTTTAATGCACCCAGATGCTCAGAGCTATAAGCCTGACATCGACCATCACAGCTATTGCTCCCACCATCTTCTGAGAGTTTAGCTTTAGGCTGCTGGTTCTCAATGGATAAATAACATCAGTCCTCTTCTGTAAAGACCTGCAGTAAGCATCAAACATTTGGAGCCAGATTTCTCCCATGTTGTTCTATTTCTCAGTGTAGCAGGTCATAATAAATTCCAGAGCACATGCACGAGACACAATGCACCTCCCCTTTAAAAGCTTTAGACTGGCCTTAATTGACACTGGATGCTCTTGTTATTCACCCCTGCTGAGGTAACAAGCTAATAAACAGTCATATAGCGACCATGTATATAAGCACATTTGGCTCCCACCACTTTTTTGATAATCGTATGCACCTTAATCTGGTTACTATTATATTATAGTTACTTATGGCACAGATCTACTCTGCTAGACTTAAGCTGTTTTTTTTAGATTCTGAGAACTACTCTGACTCAAGAACATTGTAATAACTCTACCTCAGTCCTCACACCCTAGACTCTACAGTCCTGAACTCTACAGATTGCCTACTTCAGCAAAGATTCCACCATGTTCAAAAACACGGTATAAAGGTGAGTTGAGGATAGAAGTGACAACTCAGTTATCCCCACTTGCATCCCCTTAATCACCTAATCCCCTTAATTCAGGCCAAGGTGTAATTCTTTCTCTCCAGATGACTAATATACCAGTTTTCATCTGCTAAATTAAAAAGGCTAATTCACAGTTATATCTGACCATTACTTCCTGAACATACACATTTGTATACATCAATAGGCACAGATTAGAAAACAAGTGCTTATGATTCCAGGAGTGTCTACTTACCAATCTGCCATCAGCTATCTTTTGAAGCCTTGGGCATCTCTATTTTGATGACTCAAACATTTAAGGTTGCATTTAATTACTACAAAGATTTATGTAAACATTGGTTTCTATGTTACATTATATGTATTTGAAGACCAAATATTTTAGAACAAATTTTGCTTGCATAGATTCTGAATTGTGATTAACATGTATCATAAGGGAGCTAGAAGGTTGCACAACTAAAGGTGATTATAGGACAATGTTGGGAAAGGAGTTGAAAAAAAAATAACATTTTAAATCAAAACAAGGCAATAACTTTGTGATATACAAATATGTGTCTTTATTTCATAGTGACTTACAAAACAGTTACAAAAAAATTTCATTTAGTACAATCTGAAAAAAAAATGACTGTTACTTAATAATTTAGTGACATTGAAATGAAGTTGGATAATGCAAGTGATTTTTAAGTGAACATATCAGAGGTTCAGGTGTATCTGAATTCGAAAGGATTAAGGAAAAGAAACAATTTTGTTATTTTTTAGCATTATGTGATCAGGACATATGACTTTTGATAGCTTCTCATTTACTCAGATGGGGAACTCTCCATTCTTGAATTTGGCACTAAGGTGAAGATATCTTTCTGCCCATATCCACACTGAATTCTGTAATTGCACATTCAACATTTCTGTTAATCTGTAAATAAACTGCAACAGGCTCTTTGGTTGAATGGCGGAATCTGTTTTAACCCTTGGAAAAGGTTGCATTTTGCAGCATTCAGTGGGACAGTAACCATGTATGAGGGCGCCTACTTCCAGATTTAGCCTGAGGACACGAGGTGGGAGGAAATGGATTGCCAATTTAATAATTGCTCATTCCTCAATCTCTTCACAAGAGTAAATAATAGGGCTGGTTTGCCTGCAAGTCCATTACAAAGTTGTTCTTGTTGCTCCTGAAGTATCTGATTGGTTAATAATCACTAAGGTACAACATCCAGTTCCAGCTAAGGAGACCTTGGAAGATGCTGCATCTCCTGACACCAGTGCCAATGCTGCCAGCAGCCCCTTCCTCATTTATGATCAACAAATTGCCATGTATAAATGAAAGCGTCATTCTTACCAAACCCAGCAAGGTTTAATATCTGCTCTGGTAGAGATTTACAGGAGTTATGTGACTGCGTGCCCTGAAAGCACATGTCTACTTCCTTTGAAAAGGAAAAGTTTCCATCATCTTCCTGTTGCACCTCTTGTAGGAAAGGTCTAGGGCTGTGGATTAGCATTGTTAAGATAAAAACAGTGAAGGCTTTCCATATGCTAATGATTTAACTATCACTTGCCACTCGCATCCTATCCCGAGTGAGCGTCTACTACTTAATGAAATGGAATCCCGTCACTGGGTGCTTTGGGTCCCAATCTCCAGTAACCATGCATTCAGACATACAGGTTATCTACAAGATCCACTTCTCAGCAAATGTCAGCCGGAGGGATACCTTTGGTTTTCTACCTCTTCTTGATGCTCTGCTGTTAGTCCTCCTACAAGAAAGGGAATAAGAGATTAGCAGCTGTGAGTAAAGGAATGAGTAAAGTGAATAGCTAGATGGAGAACATTCATTGATGGTGACTATGAGTGAGAGGCATGACATTACAAATGACAAGGCTGATTTCCCGTGGTGGCAAGGCAAATGGGGGTGACAGCAAGTGTATAGACAGGGCGTGCTGGAGTAGACAAAAGGGCAGAGTGAAAAGGGTGGATTACGATGCACATAAGAATGTAAGTGCCACTGTGCCCACCTTTCCTGACTTGATGTATCATTAAATTCCATGGGGCACTGAGTCCTGGGGTGGGGGGACCACTCTCCTGTTGCTGACTTCTGCTACAGAGTTCTTCCTTCCATCTGTAGAGAAGATAATCTCACCAGCATGACATCCAGTGAGACACCAGTGAACGTGGGGACATCAGTAGATCAGGGTACTGACCATCAAACGTGATGCTTGTAATGTGGCCCTAATTATCCAAGCTGAAATTGAATCGTATGCCTCCTTATGCTCGCTCTGCCCATTTATCCAGAAAATCCCAGACTAATCGGTTATTGAAATGTTCCTTCCATGCACTGCAGAGAAAAAATAATCAGCACTTCCTACCTGCTGTCAGGCTCTCCACAGTCCCCCCCATTCCTAGTCCCTGAGGAGCTATATGTTTAAGTTCAATTTAATGAATCCAGCACTGAAATTAATATACGTTGAAGTATAATAGTTTGACTTTTGTAGATAGCAGCACCATGGCCCTCCTGTTATTCCCATCATTTAAGATTTTTTGGTTCACTTGTTGTGCTCTCCATTGCACCCATGTCCCCAAAAGAGTCAATTACAATGACTTTCAAAAGAACATTCCAGTTCATCTTTCTCATCGCATGTTCTTTCTTCCCACCTCCCTCCAAAACAGCCTTTCTCCAAACCTTTCTGGTGAATTTGTACTCTGTACTTTCTGAACTGCTTCCTGCATTGGATGTCTCCTCCATGGCTTTGTGGCCAAAACGCTGTAAAGTATTTCAGGAGCACTGCACAGTTTAAATATGGTTTGTTTAGCTTGTACTTGACTGTTTTCAATATGCAGGTCAGCAGATGGCTGACATGTGTATATGTTAAGTGTTCGTTTTGGCTTTAGCATTAGAATAGTTTTGTGACCTCTCACAGACATGATAAAAATATTTCTATAAATTCCATAACAATAAATATCTTCTGAAGAAGGCAAAGATTGAAGAAACACACACAAAATGCTGAAGGAGCTGAGTAGGTCAGGCAGCATCTATGGAGGAGGAACTCAGCAGGTCCGGCAGCATCTGTGGAAACGATGAATCCACATTTCGGGCCAGAACCCTTCATCAGGTTCCGGCCCGAAACATCGAGTCATCGTTTCCACGGATGCTGCCCGACCTGCTGAGTTCCTCCAGCATGTTGTGAGTGTTGCTTTGATCCCGGCATCTGCAGATTATTTTCTGTTTAGCATCTATGGAGGGATAGAGACAATTGATGATTCGAGCTGAGATCATCTGCTACTTATTCCTCCCCATAGATGCTGACTGATCTGCTGAGTTCCTCCAGCATTTTGTGTGTGCAGTCCCAGACTTCCAGCATCTGCAGAACTTCTGATGTCTCCAAAAACAAAGTGTAATTGGGAGGAGAGAATGATGTGGCTAATGAAGGCTGGTTTGGGGTGATCATATTTATCATTCCAATCAGGAAGGTCCATGGAATCTATGAGAAAATGGCAAGTTTGATTACAAACAGGTTCAGTGGAGGAAAACAGTCAATAGGTTTGTAATGACCAGGGGGCTATGTGCAGTGGGACCCTGCAGAGCTCACAACTAGGGTCCCCTATTTGGAATGAGCTGTTGGAGCACGATTAAAAGCTTGTTAGGAAGACTTACAGTATAGTTGACTGCACAGAAGAAATTCTAAGCTGTAGGAATTTACCAGTGGACTAGTTAAGTGGTCACAAAAGTGGCAAATTGAACTCAGGAGTATGAGGTAATATGTCTGGGGAGAGCAAACAAGGCAAGGAGATGCATGATAAATGGAGGTTAGTGGACGTATAGAGTAGCAGAGATATCTTACAGTGTTTACCCGCTGCTCCCTAAAGATGATGGAGCAGGAAGAAAAGATGGTTTGAATAGCAAATGGATTGCTTGCCTTTTATCGGTGGAGAGGGGGAGGTACTAAAGCTGTATAACATAGCCGATGGGTTGCAACTAGAATATCGTGCATAGTTTTAGTCACCACAGCAAAGATGCTTTAGCAGTTGAAAGGGTACAGAGGAATCGATAGTGCCGCAGACAGGACTAAAGGATTATAGCTATGAGAAGAAACTAACTAAAGAAGGATTATTTTCTTGAAACAGAGAATTCAGAAGAAATTTATGAGATATCTAGAAACCTTAATAAAATGAACAAATAGGATTGGCCTTTGTAGAGAAGCTGATGACTCAGGAGTATAGATTTTAAGTTAATTGTTAAAAGTATCTCGGAGGAATTGAATAAAATTTTCCACAATAATAGCTCAATAAAATGAGAAAATATGACATAGAGAGCTGAGATGGGAGTCTAAAATGAATCACTTTGTGCAAATACTTCAGGAATAAAGCGGAGTAATTTCAGTGAGATGCTCAGCTTGATTCATTGCTGGGAGACAGGAAGTGGTTAATAAGGGTCTTAAAGGAGCATTAAGGTAGAACAGAATAAGATGCTCGAAGGAGAAGTACCCAAGGAATAGGAAAGGAGAGAAAAAAATAATTTAGTATAAAGTTTAATTTAGTGACAAGTATTATAATCTTATCATGGAGTTAACTGTGAACTTCTCTAATCTACATTAACTTTCTGAGTCTGTTATGACACAAATGGGAAACCTAATGCTTTAAACTTTGGGCCTTTAGTGCAGCATTTTACTGTTCCAGACACTTCGAAATAACTCCTTTAATGAATAACCACTTTCATTCACTCTTCAATGCCTCATCCTTTCTTATTCTTGTATTCACTCTAAATAGCTGCCGAATTGAATTGAGCTGTCAAATGTTTTTTGAAGTTGTGGAAGTTCACTATATTGCAAAGATAACTGCAATACCTAATTTTTAGCAAGCAGTATTTTTTTTCTATTCAGAATCCATTGGGAGCTTCTGTTTCTTTACAAGTTTACAGATAATCCTGAAGTTTGCCAATGTTAGTCAAAGCCTATTTTACACAAGATTTAACAAAATAACAATTAACAAGGTTTATAGATATCAGATTCTTCTTAGCCTCTTTGTTAAAAACCGACTCATTGTTGGCACATTTATAGTCTATTGTTAC
>NC_086103.1:143306291-143311291 GCF_963921235.1 Mobula hypostoma
AACACACTCACACACACACATGCATACACACACTGTCACACACTAACACACACACACTCTCACACTCACTCACTCACACACACGCACACACTCACTCACACACACACATACATTCATACACACAGACACACACACACTCACACTCACTCACACACACCTACACACTCACACACAGACACACATACATACACACAAACACACACTCACACACACATACATTCACACACACAGACACACACACACTCACACACACACTCACTCACATGCACACACACACTCACTCACACACATACATTCACACACACACTCACTCACACACACCTACATACAACCTCACACACACCTACACACTCACACACAGACACACATACATACACACACACAAACACACACTCACACACACACTCACTCACATACACACACACTCTCACACACACACTCACACACACACACTCACACACACCTACATACAACCTCACACACACCTACACACTCACACACAGACACACATACATACACACACAAACACACACACACAGACACACACATACATTCACACACACAGACACACACACACACAGTCACACACACTCACTCACATACACACACACTCACTCACTCACACACACACATACATTCACACAGACACACTCACACACACAGACACACACACTCACACACACACTCACTCACATACACACACACTCACTCACACACACATACATTCACACACACACACTCACACACACACACTCACACACAGCTACATACAACCTCACACACACCTACATACTCACACACAGACACACATACATACACACACAAACACACACACACAGACACACACATACATTCACACACACAGACACACACACACACTCACACACACACTCACTCACATACACACACTCACACACACAGACACACACACACTCACATACACACTCACTCACTCACACACACATACATTCACACACACACACTCACACACACAGACACACACACACTCACACACACACTCACATACACACACACTCACTCACACACACATACATTCACACACACACACACACACACACTCACACACAGCTACATACAACCTCACACACACCTACATAATCACATACAGACACACATACATACATACACACAAACACACAAACACACACTCACACACACACTCACATACACACACACTCACTCACTCACACACACATACATTCACACACACACACTCACTCTCACACACAGACTCACACACATACTCACACACACACACACACACACACTCACATACACAAGCACACACTCACCCACACACTCACTCACATACACACACACACTGACTCACACACACATACATTCACACACACACACACTCACTTTCACACACAGACTCACACACACTCTCACACACACACACTCACACACACTCACACACACTCACACACACACATGCACACACACAGACACACTCACTCTCATATACACACACTCACACTCACACACACACTCACACACACTCACTCTCTCACACATACACACACTCACTCACACACACACACTCACACACACACTCAGTCACATGCACACACACTCACTCACACACATACATTCACACACACACTCACTCACACACACCTACATACAACCTCACACACACCTACACACTCACACACAGACACACATACATACACACACACAAACACACACTCACACACACACTCACTCACATACACACACACACACTCACACACACACTCTCACACACACACTCACACACACACACACACTCACATACACACACACTCTCACTCACTCACATACACACACACTCTCACTCACTCACACACACACATACATTCACACACACACACTCACACACACAGAAACACACACTCACACACACACTCACTCACATACATACACACTCACTCACACACACATACATTCACACACACACACTCACACTCACACACAGCTACATACAACCTCACACACCTACATACTCACATACAGACACACATACATACATACACACAAACACACACTCACACACACACTCACATACACACACACTCACTCACTCACACACACATACATTCACACACACACTCACTCTCACACACAGACTCACACACATACTCACACACACAAGCACACACTCACCCACACACTCACTCACATACACACACACTGACTCACACACACATACATTCACACACACACACACTCACTTTCACACACAGACTCACACACACTCTCACACACACACACACACATGCACACACACATACACACTCACTCTCATACACACACACTCACACTCACACACACACTCACACACACTCACTCTCTCACACACACACGCTCTCACTCTCACACACACACACTCACACACACACTCACTCACACACACACATTCACACACACACTCACTCACACACACCTACATACAACCTCACACACACCTACACACTCACACACAGACACACATACATACACACACACAAACACACACTCACACACACACTCACTGACATACACACACACACTCTCACACACACCTACATACAACCTCACACACACCTACACACTCACACACAGACACACATACATACACACACAAACACACACACACAGACACACACATACATTCACACACACAGACACACACACACACTCACACACACACTCACTCACATACACACACACACTCACTCACTCACACACACACATACATTCACACACACACACTCACACACACAGACACACACACTCACACACACACTCACTCACATACACACACACTCACTCACACACACATACATTCACACACACACACTCACACTCACACAGCTACATACAACCTCACACACACCTACATACTCACATACAGACACACATACATACATACACACAAACACACACTCACACACACACTCACATACACACACACTCACTCACTCACACACACATACATTCACACACACACACTCACTCTCACACACAGACTCACACACATACTCACACACACAAGCACACACTCACCCACACACTCACTCACATACACACACACACTGACTCACACACACATACATTCACACACACACAGACTCACACACACTCTCACACACACACACTCACACACACACATGCACACACACAGACACACTCACTCTCATACACACACACTCACACTCACACACACACTCACACACACTCACTCTCTCACACACACACGCTCTCACTCTCACACACACACACTCACTCACACACACATTCACACACACACTCACTCACACACACCAACATACAACCTCACACACACCTACACACTCACACACAGACACACATACATACACACAAACACACACTCACACACACACTCACTCACATACACACACACACTCTCACACACACACTCTCACACACACACACCTACATACAACCTCACACACACCTACACACTCACACACAGACACACATACATACACACAAAAACACACACACACAGACACACACATACATTCACACACACAGACACACACACACACACTCACACACGCACTCACTCACATACACACACACACACTCACTCACACACACGCATACATTCACACACACACACTCACACACACAGACACGCACACTCACACACACTCACTCACATACACACACACTCACTCACACACACATACATTCACACACACACACTCACACTCACACACAGCTACATACAACCTCACACACACCTACATACTCACATACAGACACACATACATACATACACACAAACACACACTCACACACACACTCACATACACACACATTCACTCACTCACACACACATACATTCACACACACACACTCACTCTCACACACAGACTCACACACATACTCACACACACACACACACTCACACACACAAGCACACACTCACCCACACACTCACTCACATACACACACACACTGACTCACACACACATACATTCACACACACACTCACTTTCACACACAGACTCACACACACTCTCACACACACACACTCACACACACACATGCACACACACAGACACACTCACTCTCATACACACACACTCACACTCACACACACACTCACACACACTCACTCTCTCACACACACACGCTCTCATTCTCACACACACACTCACACACACACTCACTCACACACACACATTCACACATACAATCACTCACACTCACACACACACTCACACACAAACACACTCACACTCACTCACACACACTCACACACACTCACACTCACACACACTCACACACACGCACACACACAGACACACACAGACACACTCACTCTCATACACACACTCTCACACTCACACACATACTCACACACACACATGCACACACACACTCACACACACTCACTCTCTCTCACACATACACACACTCACACACACGCACACACACACTCACGCTCACACTCACACACACACTCACACACACTCACTCTCACACACACACACTCACACACACACTCACACAGACATTCACACACACACTCACACACACATGCATACACACATTCTCACACACTCACACACACACTCACACACACTCACTCTCACACACACACACACTCACTCACACGCTCCTACACACTCTCACACAGACACACATACACACACAAACACACACTCACACCCACACTCACTCACATACACACACTCACTCACACTCACACACACACTCACACACACTCACTCTCACACACACTCACACACACCTACATACAACCTCACACACACATACAGACTCACACACATGCACACACGCACTCACTCACACTCACACACACACACTCTCTCACACACACTCACTCTCACACACACTCACACACACTCACACACACATGCATACACACACTCTCACACACTCACACACACACACTCACACACACGTGCACACTCACTCAATCACACTCACTCACACACACACTCACTCACACACATACA